>NC_064816.1:33710054-33764611 GCF_023721935.1 Panthera uncia
TACAAAATATCTCACAAAAACAGCCTGCATGCTCTTTTGTATCTGCTTTTTTCATGTAACAATTTTATTTTGCATATATGGCTTCACGACTCTGGAAACAGGCACCTATATCGTTCATTGTCTTTATGAGATGCACACCTCCCCATTGTATACGTGAACTGCAATTCATTTAGCAGTTTCTTTTTTTTTTAATTTTTTAATGTTTATTTTTGAGAGAGAAAGAGAGAGAGAGACAGAGCACTACTGGGGGAGGGGCAGAAGAGAGGGAGGCACAGAATCTGAAGCAGGTTCCAGGCTCTGAGCGGTTAGCAAAGAGCCCGACGTAGGGCTTGAACTCATGAATTGTAAGATCATGACCTGAGCCGAAGTCGGATGCTCAGCCGACTGAGCCACCCAGGCGCCCCACCGTTTAGCAGTATCTAATTGTTGGACACTTAGCTTTTCAAAAAATTATTTTTTGGGGGGCACCTGGGTGGCTCAGTTAAGTGTCTGACTCTTGATTTTGGCTCAGGTCACAATCTTGCAGTATGTGAGATCAAGCCTCATGATCAGGCTCTGTGTTCGCAATGCAGAGCCTGCTTGGGATTCTCTTTCTCCCTCTCTCTTTGCCTCTTCCCCACTCATGTTTTCTCTCTCTCTCAAAATAAATAAATAAACTTAAAAAAATTTTCAAAAGAAAAAATTAGTTTTTATCTATTCCACATAACACTGCAAAAATCAACTTAAATACTTACCTAATTATTTTCTTACTGCTTGGCACATTTGTTTAATAAACACATAAATCTCGACAAATTTCTAGAAGTGGATTTGTCGGGCTCAAACTGTCCAATTCAAGGTTTTTTTATTTGCTTTTTGTTATGTAAAGTTTCAAAACAAGAAAGCCTTAAAATGGATTGTATAATGAATATCATTGTATGACTAGCATCTATATTTAGCCTGTTTATGTTTAGCCATATATACTTGATCTATATTTTTCTTAAGCGTTTAAAAATAAAACTTTCATCCTGACATTTTGGCCTAACACTACATAATATGTTTTTCATAAACATGAGGACATTTCCCTATATAACCATCAAATTATCATACATAACAAAATTAAATATAATTTCCTAATATAACCTAATACTAAGTTTAGTTGGAAATTTCTCAATTGTGCAAAATGCTTTCATATTCTTATATAGTGTTTTTTTTCAAATCAGACCGTGAGCAAGAGGCTGAATCACCTATGGCTGTTACTTATCTCTTAAGTGTCTTTTAATCTAAAGTAGTCCCTACCCCCTCTATAGATTTCCCCCCTTTAACATTGACTTGTTGAAGAGCTCAGGCTGGTTGACCTTGTCCCCTTCTGACCATTAAACCCCCATCTAAAGAAAAATCTCAGAAGTGATACGGTTGGACCAAAAGGCCATCCTGGTTGCAGGCAGTGTTCCTGGTGTGAGCTCTTAACAGCCTTCAGCTCTTAACGACGGCTCCAAAGTGAGGTCTTACATGCTAGACAGATGCTTTCAATTAGAAACGTTGGCTTTGGCAGGCCCCACCCACCCTTCTAACAGACACCCAAGGGTCTGCTCTTCAGCACAAGGCTTCCTTAGGATAAAGGGGACCACCATAAATTAGTGCCAGAAATGATGCTCTCCTTTAATGGAAAAGGTGGCCTGACGTCCAACACGAGTGACGAAGACATTCTGAGAGATTTCATTCCACTCCATTTAGAGGCAGGTGAGTTTCTCCTGGGTACATTTTCATCCCTGCTGGTGGGATGGCTGAAGCAGGCCTTAAGAGTCACAGACATGCGTTGAAATTCTGGTTCTATTATTAGGATGACTTGTTAGCTTGAAAAGAACCACTTAAAATTCCATTTTATATGGCACTCTGCTATATGCCAGGGACTGAGTTCTTTCTGGAGGACTCACCTGTCTTTCACCTGCTGGTCGGCAAAGATACTACCACTGAGAGGTGAGCAGGTCTCTTCTCCAAGACAGGGCTTCTCAAACATTTATGTACATAAGAATCACCTGAAAGGCAAGGGGGTCTCATAATAACCAGAGATTCTCCTGAGATTCTTTTTTTTTAAATATGAAATTTATTGTCAATTGGCTTCCATATAACACCCAGTGCTCATCTCAACAGGTGTCCTCCTCAATACCCATCACCCACCCTCCCCCACCTCCCACCCCCCATCAACCCTCAGTTTATTCTCAGTTTTTAAGAGTCTCTTATGGTTTGGCTCCCTCCCTCTCTAACTTTTTTTCCCCCTCCCCCATGGTCTTCTGTTAAGTTTCTCAGGATCCACATAAGAGTGAAAACATATGGCATCTGTCTGTCTCTGTATGACTTATCTCACTTAGGACAGCACTCTCCAGTTCCACCCACGTTGCTACAAAAGGCCATATTTCATTCTTTCTCATTGCTACGTGGCAATGTTTCTCCTGAGATTCTGATTCAGTAGATATGCGACCCAGGAATCACCTTTTTTAACAACTGCCCTAAGAGATTTTGACTCAGGTGGTCCAGGCACCATCTTTGAAGAAATCTGATCTTGGAGCCTCAGTTTACTTTCACTGATAGGTAGCACTTTATAGCAATCGCGAACCAGACATCCTTCTAGCTACTTGAAAACCATTGGCTATCAATCCTCACGGCCACCCTATTAGCTTGATATTCTTTGTACCAATACTTTACAGATAAGGAAATTGAGGCCCAGAGAGGTTAAAAAATGTGCCCAAGGTTCACATTGATATTAGGAAGCAGAGCCTAATATGCTAATACATGTGGAATATGCTGTTATAAAACTTAATTTGTTTGTAAATTCAAAAATTCCTAGAGTAAAAGGTGACTACCACTTGGTGGTGTGTGAAGAATATTTCCCACTATGATTAAAGAAGAATATCTGAGGTACTCTGTTATTCTATTGAAACTGAGGTTGGCTCTCCAGAGAGTGGATGAATGCTTGGCAAATAGAGAGCACTAAATACTGGCTTGTTGAATGAATGAATAAATATGCTCTAATATGTTCCGATACTCTGCAAATGTTAGTCCTTGAGCCCTTACACAGATGCTATGTTTCTATGTGTCCTTTCTTGATTTTTTTTTTCTTGGTCCAGTTCTGCTATATCCATGCAATACTATGTAAGTCCAGTTGGTCAATCATGGCAACTGTGGCTTGTCACGTGACCTACCTGGATGCCTTTGTTTTCTCCTACCCAGCTGCCATGTGCAGAGGGTGGGAACAATTTTGAACTGAACCTCTTCAGGGTAGAGTCCTGATACTGACTGAGTCACTGGTCATTATGAGACCATAGCCTGGTCCTTTAGCCACGTAAGTTCTCTACTTTGCTCACACAAAGGATAGTTCTCAAAATCACAGGTTTTTATTTAAATTTCAGCTCTGACAAGAGGGAGGTGGGTTAAATTCTTTGATTTTGACTTGCCTTCTCTATCAGGTGAGGTGATGTCAGTAACTAGCAGTGAAGGCTTTAGAGATTTTTTTCCTGTGTTTGAGTATCTGCTCAATTGCTTATCAGCTCTGCAAACCTTGGGAAAATAACTTGCCTTATCTGTAAAATGGAGTACATAATATCTACATTAGAGGCTTAAGATAAGTTGGAATAGAATAGTACATTATAGTACAGTGCCCACCATATAGTAAGTTTGCAGTAACATTAGCCAAGTCATTGCTATGAAAAATGAAATCGTCATACCTACCTACTCTTTTCGAAATTTGAAAGAATGTTTGTAAATTACTCTGATGTTTTGTAACTGCTCTGTAAATAGTGATTGTTATGACTACTAACACTATACCACGAGGTTAAATTCAGAGATTTACAATACTTTTTTCCAGCGATAATATTCTGTGATTTTTAAGAAATAACAAAATTAATGAGCTGCCATTTTTACTTTGAGAGATACGACACCACCATAAGAAATAATCACGTGATGTTTCTGAGACTGCTTGGGTTATGAGGAGCTCTGAACTCGGGGCTGCCTTCCGGAAAATAAGTTGTCGGCTTTAAGGGCGAGGGTTGCTACAGATGTTTCCAGTAAGAAATTTCACGACCTGAAGATTAGACAAGATCATTGAGATTTGCTATTCTTTCAGCTAATGGAAATGTCAGCCCTTTGGAGCGTTGTTATATTACTCAATCTGAGGACAAGAAACATGCAACCATAAAGGAGCTTTTAGAAACCAAAGGTGAGTCTTTGTCGTGTTTTCACATCATTCTGTTGAGCCTATCCACTTTCTCCCCTGCAATTCAGGATGAGCTGTTGTGATAGGATTGCCAGATAAAATATAAGATGCCCAGGTAAATTTCAATTTTAGGTAAGCAATGATTTTTTAGTATAAATATATCTTTATATGAGTGTATGTATGAACAGGTCCCAAATACCACAAACATTTACTGGCTAAGTATGGCAACCTTAGAATGTACCCCAGGACAGTGTCTCTCAACCTTTATTATGCATGTAAATCACCTGAGAATTTTATTCAAATGCAGATTCTGGTTGAGAAGTTGAGATGCGAAAGCTACTATTTTGAAAATCACATCCGGAGTAACAAGGGTGATGGGTTAGAGTCTCTGAAACTTGTCAGAGTAGAAGAATCACCTGTGGGGGCGCCTGGGTGGCTCAGTCGGTTAAGTGGCCGACTTCGGCTCAGGTCATGATCTCACGGTCTGTGAGTTCGAGCCCCGCGTCGGGCTCTGTGCTGACCGCTCAGAGCCTGGTGCCTATTTCAGATTCTGTGTCTCCCTCTCTCTGACCCTCCCCCGTTCATGCTCTGTCTCTCTCTATCTCAAAAATAAATAAACGTTAAAAAAAAAAAATTAAAAAAAAAAGAAATCTGGGGATGGATACTAGATAGTAATTTTGAAAAAAAAAAAAAGAATCACCTGTGGTGCTGATTGAAAATACAGACACTTTGGCATAACAGCACAGTACTGACTGGGTGGTTTAAACAAGGGCACGTCTGGAAATCCAAGATCCAGGTTAACAGCAGGGTTTGGTTTCTTCTGAAGCCTTTCTCCTTGGCTTGTGGGCTGCCGCCCTCTTGTTGCCTCTTGACATGATTTTTTTTTTCCCTGTCCTGTGTGCCCTTGGTCTCTCTCTGTAAGTGTCCTAGTCTCTTCTTATGAGGATGCCAATCATATTGGACTAGGGCCCACCTTAACAGCCTCATTTTATCTTAATTATTTCGTTAAAGCGCCCGTTTCCAAATACAGTCACATTCTGAGGGAGTCGAGGTTAGGGTTCAACAGAGGAACTGGGGGAGGACACAGTTCAGTCCTTAACTCCATCTGGGACCCCCTGAGACAAAATTTCTGGGGCAGGGGTTTTCGGGGACTCGTCCATTTCACCGGCTAGGAGTTCTGGTTGAAGAATAATATCCCAGGTAAGTTTTATCAAGCAACGTTTGACCAAGAATCAGAGTCACCTGAAGAACTTGTTAAACCCTCCGAGTTTCTGATTTGAGAAGCACGGAGCTCCTGATTCTGCCTTTCTAACAAGCAGCTATTCTTAAGAACCACCACCTTAGACAAATCCCTAAAGTCCTCTGGGAAGCAGGGACAGTGGTAGCACGCTCCTCGCTCCTCGTGTGGCTGTAGTAAGGATTTCCTGAGATCAGGAGGCAAAAGCTCTTGAAGATCTAGAGCCCTGGATTAGGGGGAAATGAGTTATAGCGATGCATTTTTTACAACCTGTGAAACAGGAAACAAAGTCAGTGTCTTTTCATAAACAGAAAAGCACTGACTTAAAAAAAAAGAACATTCCCCTGATTCTGTACTTGACAGTCCGTGAAGTGTACTTCTGTCTTGTCCCCATAGTGGTCTTTATTGAATAGGACCATATTAGATCCCCTGAGGCTATTTCCCCAGATGTGTTGGGGGTTGAAGATCAAATCTACATATTTTGGGGATGGAATGGAGTTGAAAGAGCCCCAAATTATGTGATTAAGCCTTCATTCTCCAGAGAAAGTGCTTTCTTTTTCTTGTTACAACTAAAATTCCTGAGCCATGAGTTACTTTGATGCCGGTCATGTTAATAAACATGTAAACAAAGTCTTACAGAAAGAGAAATCAATAACTTGTTACTTTTTTTTTTTTTTTTTTTTTACAAATCTCTGAAGCACTTCCATGACTCAGTCTTTCTGGCATATTAGAAATCTAGAATTTTGCCAATCCAGATAAATGGAGAAGTCCTAAGAAAATGGACCCTTCTTTATACAGCAGTTTCATAAGGGTCTCCCCTTAAAAATCAATACTTGGTAATTTTCTTTTTTTTCTGAAATCAGATGTAAGTGATTGGTCGGTAAGTGATTTTAAAGGTCTTGTTTATAATAATGGGACCCTAAGCTAATGACTTTATTGTCTTAACTAGCAGGTTGGTACATCACTTGGGAGGCCAAGAAATTACCTGGGAGATGGTTTCTGTTGTTGTGTGCTCTTTCACGTTATTTCAGAGCTTCATCTCTACTTTAGTGCTCTGCCTTTAAAAACGCTAGCTGCTAGGACTTACGTGAGCACTAAATGTGTGCAAAGTCACCACTCTCCTCTCAGTGAAACATAATAGCTTCATATGTGGTAGGTGTTTTGTTATATGATAACATGCTGGAATGTGTTGTCATTATTATTTTTTTGTTCGCTTTAACTTTTCCTCTCCATTTTTTCCCCTTGCTTTCTTTGGTCTTACTAACTGAACAATCGAAACATGAGGTCTGTTTTCACTTAGGGTATCTTGTCCAGCAACATTGTGAGTAAGCTTTTTGTTTGTTTTTTAAAGTTAGAATTTTAAAAAATTTATTTTGAAAGAGATAGAGAATGCAGGGAAGAGAGAGAGGGAGACAGAAAATTGCAAGCAGGCTCTATGCTGTCAAGCACAGAGCCTGATGTGGGACTTTGAACTCATGAACCGTGAGATCATGCCCTGAGCCAGTATCAAGAGTCAGGCGCTTAACCGACTGAGCCACCCGGTCACCCGTGTTTTGTTTTTAAATCGTGAAATGATAAGAAAACTGAGACCCAGACTCTAAATATCCAGACCAAGGTCAACCAGCTGGTTGTAACAGAACTGAATTTGAATGCAAGATTTTGACTGCAAATGCCATTCTTTTGGGTTTATGCTCTTCCAGTTCTTGGATTTAAGGTTAACAGTTAGTTATTGGGTTCAGTGTTGAAAACTGGTACAGGGAAAATGCACACTGGTGTTAATTTAGGGACAAAGCATCCAGCTGCCTAGTAGGTTTCTGTGTCTCATCAAAAATAGTCTTTGGCTGTTGGGTTTATTAATAAATCAGCCAGAGAGTCATCAGATTTACACGTGAGCATTCCTGGTTAAGAGGTAAAGTATGGTGGAGAAGAATAAGTTAGTTGAAAACTGAGATGTGGTATTCAAAACATCTAATCAGACTGGATCCTGGGGTGTTAACCCTTTAGTGGCTGTATTGAAGAAGTTCTGGACAGCTCGCGTAGAGGTTGGATACATGGGAGCTTAGAGCAATGGCTATTTGCCAACCAATAGGTAATTAAATAGTTTAACCAATGGCATAGCAAAAACCATGTGAACAGGGTGGATATCTACCCAGGTTGAAAGCTTGGGTCCCTAAATAGCCCATTCCCTTGGATAGTTGATGAAAATTGATGTTTGTGGTGCAAAGACAAATTTGCAGCACCAAAATTGTTAATTTTCCTGGGCTACCAAGAGCTGTGAAATAAAGGTTAAAATTAGGGTTTTAAACTAAAAATGT
Organism: Panthera uncia; assembly: GCF_023721935.1. Classification (NCBI taxonomy): domain Eukaryota; kingdom Metazoa; phylum Chordata; class Mammalia; order Carnivora; family Felidae; genus Panthera; species Panthera uncia. Next base: position 33,717,796 of record NC_064816.1, read on the forward strand.
CAGCTATTCTTAACCATAAGTATGCATCATCATTGCCTATGCAGTTTTCCCAAAATTCATGTGCCTTTGAATTTTGCTATGACTCTGATTCAGTAAGTGTGGGCTGTGGCCCTGGAATCTACGTTTTTAAGAGTCTTCCCTAGATGCATCTGCTATATTGGATATCTCCTGTTTTACCCTCTAGATGTGCACTCAACTTTTTTTCTTAGTCATGCTTTAGTCTCAGGAGGCCAAGCTCTGTGAACTGCCTTGGTGAACTCCCTTGATATCTAGCTTCCTGTTGAGAGAAGCCAATGGGAAGCTGTGGTGGAATGTGGGAGGAGGCAAGGAGAGGGAGGCTGGTCTATTTTATTTCCTTGTCTCCTTACTTAAGGGATCATTTTGGACTGGCTTTCTCTTTGACCAAAGATCATAGCTCCTTCGAAGGGGGCCCTCTTCATACGTCTCTTTCTTTCCAAGTTCTTGTAACTGTTCTCTCTTTTGGCCCCTTCCAGCAAAAGGGCGGTGACAACTCTATTGGCCCTAACATCAGGGCACTCTCAAAGCTTTTACCATTTTCTTACACCCTTGTAAACATTTTCTTTAGTAAAACTATCCCCATTATTCTATTTGGACTGTGCCATTTATTTCCTGGTGAGACCCTTTCTTTTTTTTTTTTTTTTTAATACATGAAATTTATTGTCAAATTCGCTTCCATGCAACACCCAGTGCTCATCCCAAAAGATGCCCTCTTCAATACCCATCACCCACCCTTCCCTCTCTCCCACCCCCCATCAGCCCTAACTTTATTCTCAGTTTTTAAGAGTCTCTTATGCTTTGGCTCTCTCCCACTCTAACCTCGCTCTCTTTTTTTTCCTTCCCCTCTCCCATGGGTTCCTGTTAAGTTTCTCAGGATCCCTGGTGAGACCCTTTCTAATAGGCTCTTACTTATCTATTTCCCCAACCTCTCATTGAACTTAGATGACCTTTAAGAAACCTCCCATTACCAATATTCTGACTCTATCTATAGCTCAGATAAGTCAGGTGGAATTCTGCCATGGTTGATCTCTCCAAGGTACAATGAGAGGTATGGAAAACCAGCTGGAATTCTAACATTACCTTCAGGCATCCTGCCCGCTTTGTGTACGATGTCTGAAGAAAGTCTGGCCAATTCTAGTCTGGCAAAGAACAAATGAATTGAGGATGATCCTAGGGAAAAAAAAAAACCTTAAGTGAACTTTGAAGTTTTATTCAAATAATACAATATGATTAAAATATAAGGGAGTTTGCTCCCAAGGACAAATACTTACAGAGGCCTTAACTAGGTCTCTGTTTGGCGGCAGAATTTTATGCCTCTCAGTATTTGCATGGTCAATTAATCCCTTAAAGTGATGACTAGTAGGCAATTTATTTGGACGGCACAAGAGGCTAATTGGTAATATTGTTACACAAAATCTTGTGGGCAAAAATTATGCCTGTCTTTTAAAAAAATGTGCCTTTGGTATTTGAAGGGAGAGCTCTAGTGCCTTGGGCCTCAGAGGAATTCAGCCTGCTGATGTCAGAATTAATGAAGAATATGGAAACTTAAGTGTAGGATGGATGGAGTGAAAATGCATTAAAGATTAACGACATTAGACTAGTAGGAGAGCCACATTTTCTGGTGATCAAAGACTCTGAGGCTTTCATCTGAAGTGCCTGGAAGAATGTGGGACATCTTGGAATTTGTCATATCGCCTTTGGTTGGATTTTATCAGCCTGTTATTCAGCAAGACGCTCCAAGATATATCCCCCTACCCTCAAGCTCTGATCTGTTCATTCATTCAACAAATGTTTTCTGAGTACCTACTCTGTGCTGGGCGCTCTCAACAAAACTGATGACAGTGATGAGTCAAACACAGACGTTGCCATGCACTAGGGTGAAATGGACAAGTTTTCTTAAATAATGGAATAAGTACACATTTACATTCTGGTGTAGAGTAATTATATTTCTTGTAATATTAAGTCCCAGGATAACAAGAAATCCTCCAGTTGTAACATACTCCAAAAGTTGGATGAACTATGTGAAGAAGCATTTGAATGTAGGAAAAAGTGAGGGAGACTCTCACAAGCTAGAAGAAAAAACCCTGAAAACACGCCGGACAGTAGAATATGGAAGCCCCACAACTAAGGTAGTGTTCTGAAGGAAAGCATGATGGAACTCTGAGAGTATCCAGCTAAATAATCTGGCTAAAGTTGGCCAGGCATGTGTTATGGCAGCTTCACTGGAGACCCTGTGTTTGGAGCGGACTCTGTGGGGCTGAGTTGGGCTGCTGCAGGTGCCGGGTGAGCAGTCCTCTCAGAAAGCTGACCATGTGGAAAGTTGCATGGGCCAGAGCGGTCATGGTGTGTGGGAGGGACTGAAGCCGGGTGATGACTACAGGGAGGATGAAAGGGAACTCTGTGCAGTTCCTGCCTGGCAAGCTAAGCTCATGAATGTTCCATCTTTATAGGCACCCACATTTGAAAATCTGGGCAACTATTGAGGGTTTTAAATGGTATGATAACATTGGAAATGTTATTTTAAAAATCTCCTTCTTTCCACTTTGCATAGGTAAAGGGTGCAGCAGGGTAAGCGTGGAAGATGATCTGGTGAGAGTGAGAGGGCGCATGTCTTAAATCCTCCTGGGAACCAGAACATCATAAACAGAACATCATGAGCGGCAGGGGTGGGGAGAGAGCCCCTAGCGAGGGATGTAGGACTCTGTCCAGTGCTTCTCTTTTAAGCCTGGTATTGCTCCATCATGAGCAGAAAACCTGCACTGTGCACGTGCATGGATTTTTCTAGTTGAAGCCTTTAAAAACAAAACATGAAATACAGGATAAACACCATAACAAACCATCACTACCATCAAAAGTGCACCTTTATGGAATGAAGAAGAAAAGTTTAGTTGCATTAAGTTCTAGAACAGAAGTAATGATGTATTATAGCTATAAATCGATTTCAGAATTAATGTAGAGCAAAGGTTTTTTTTTTTTTTTTTGGTTTTGTTTTGTTTTGTTTTTAATCATTCCTCCACCCTGCCCTAATTAATTTTTCACCATTGCTTCTCCTGGAACCATTTTGCCTCAGCCCCTAATGATAGAGATCCTTCCCCTCCTTTCCATGTTTTCATTTGGCTGATTGTTATTTCTTTCAGACTTTGACTTAATAACAAAACTAACACCATCGGGGGGTTATGTCACATCGCTATGCCAAGTGCTTCTAGGCAGAACGAATTTTTTAGTTCTTAACAGCGAATGTGAGATAGGGGCTTACATTCCCAACTGCAGATGAGAAAGCAGACTCAGGCAAGCCGTATCACATGGTAAAAGTCCAATAGTTAGTGATAATAGAACAAAGATTTAAACCCAAGCATTCCCCACACACGTAAACACACACACACAGACACACACACACACACACACACACACACCAAACAAACAAACAAACAAAGAAAAACATTAGTTGATTTAGGCAAGTTTAAATTGAATATGTATCAGCTGGGATCTTGTTAAAAAACAAATGCTGCCTCTGTGAGCCTTTGGCTGAACTGTGGACCCCATTTCAAGTCGCACTCGTATGTGCTAGGCTTTCTGTGAATATTTATTAAATAAAGCAATGAATGAAAAAGATCAAGGAAAGAAAATGCTAAGATATGTTAATGATTTCTTTGTTTGGAGATCCTGTTTTTGCCTTGCACTTTTAATTGTCTGAGTTGTAATTTTTCAGCTAAGTATGGATAGGGCACCATGGAAGATGCATGAATGAGATGTGACCTCTCTTCTGGGCTGGAAGCCCGAGATGGCAGGCAGGCAAGGACTCTGGCTCAGCGGTAGATTCCTGGAGTACAGTCGCTCCCAGCCAGCTTTCCCTACCACTAGTCATCACGAAAGTAACTACCAGTGCCAATCTTGGTGCTAAGAAGTGTTTTACATGTGCCATTTCACTTGTTTCCCTCAATATCCCCACACTCAAGATGATTTTGCTTTCCCCCTTTTACACATGGAGACACTGTAGCAGAGAGCAGTTAAGTAGCTTACCCACATACATAGCAAGGCTGACATTGGAATCCAAGTGGTTCTAATCCAGAGCCCCATTAATTTACCATTATGCTCATCTTGGCATCTGGAACCATAAAGTAGCAAATACAGAGAGTTTTTTTTTTTTTAATTTTGAGAAATACTGAAAATTTAAAGCATAGAAAACTATATAAAAACACTGGGATATTGACATCGATAAAGACTTCCTTTTGTCAGTCTTATTTCACATTTTTTAATGTAAAAGAAACAAAACAGAACAGGCAATGTTGCATTCCTTTTACCCCTCCATATTCCCTTTTCATCTCCCACTGACTCCTAACTTAGGGAGGCATACTTGGAGTCACTGTTTTCTATTTCTAGAAATTTTTTTCTATTTTCTCTTTTCTATTTCTAAATAATATATATAGTACTGTTTGGGTCCACAAAAGATTCAGAAAGTATAATGTGCTGTATGTACACTTTTTTCACTTGGCATTATGTTTTTAATATCTGTGCTGCATGTTATAGGTATAGCTATTTCCTTTTAAATTCAACTGCACTCCCCCTTAATTATCTATTCTACTCTTGGAAGATGTGTAGGTTTTTATAATACAATTTCATGATTGCTGGTGTAAACATTCTCAAACAGTTTTCTGGGATACAAGTGCAAGAATTTTTGTAAGGTATATACTTAGGAACGGAACCGTTGGGTTGTAGATTATGTCCTTTTTAGAAATTACTGATATGTCGCCAAATTGTTCTCAAAAGTTGTTGCAGCAACTCAGTTCGTTCTGGAAGCATACACTGTTATCAGCACTTTATGAAGTCAGACATTTTTCACCCTATTTGAGTGTATGAAATACTATGCTGTCATTACTTTCATTCGTAATACTTAGGTTGCTACTTGAAGTTGAGCTGTGTGTATGTGTGTTTGTGGCTGTTGGGTTTCTAATTTGCCTGTTTGTATCATTGGCTCATTTTTTTTTCTAACTCATTTGTAGAATTTCTTATTTTTTCTGAATACCGTTTCCTATTTTTGTATGTGTTAAAAAATATCTGTATCCTGTTGCTTCTTTATATTAATCTTTTAAAAATTTACTTATTTATTTTGGAGAGAAAGAGCACGAGCAGAGGAGGGACAGAGAGAGAGAGGGAGACAGAGAGAATCCCAAGCAGACTTCACACTGTCAGCACAGAGCCTGACGTGGGGCTCGATGTCATGAACCATGAAATCCTGACCTGAGTGGACATCAAGAGTTGGATGCTTAACCAACTCAGCCAGGTGCCCCTATATCAATCTTAAGTTACTCGTAAGCTTTTCATTTGGGTGAGTTTTGTTTTTTCTTTTGCAAATTGTATTTTCCCTGTATTAAAGTCTTCTTTGTAAAGGCACAATAGCAGAATGTTTAGGAGCTTTATTTCTGGAGCCAGGCTGCCCTGGGAGGCAAGCTGGGTTGTCACCTCCTGTCCTAGCCCATCCATCTGATCTTACCCATTGCATTCATGAAGACCTTCAGTAGATGTTGAACAGTAGAAGTGACCGGAGGTGGAGTCAGTGGATTTCCTTATGAAGTAGAGGTGCTGTCATGATTGGGGATTATAGAATTCTTTTTTAGGCCTGCTCTGTGTAGCAGGTGCTACGGTAAGAATAGCTTTAGGTGCTGGTGCTTCATCCTCATACAGGTTCTGGTCAAGTGATCATTTGCAGGGAGAGTCACACTTTTGTGAGAATAACAGACTCACGTCTGAAATGCTGTCCACTGTTTTAGGTCTGCTACTAACTTGCTGCTTGATTTCATGGGTTTTTTGTGGTTGTTGTTTCGTTCTGGTTTTTTTTTTTAGTTGCAATTATAGTTATCAGTGTCCCTCACTAGACGCATGCGGATAATGCCGAAGTCAACGTTATTGTTCCAAAGCCCAAAATAGTATCTGGCATTTTTTAAGGTAGAGGTTTAGGAGATCCTAGAATGATTAAATTAATGATCTCACTTTACCTCTGTGTTGAATAATATCTGTAAAATGAGATTAGTGGAACTTGGTCTACCTTCCACGATGAGTTGGGAAGTTTATAACAAATAATGTGTTTGAAAAGCTACTCATGGTTCATGACAACCACGGTTCGTGGTGGATAACAGCAGGCAAGGAATCACAAGTAGGTGGTAAGTTTGCCTGTTTTCAGCACTAGAATGTGAATTCTATGAGAACAGCAATCTTGTCTGACTTGTCTATGGCTGTGACCCAGGCACCTAGAATCCTTCCTGGAACACAGATATTTGTTAAATAAATGGGGCAGAGTATAATTTAATCAAGATATCTTTAGTAGACTCAGAGAAAGTAAAGGAAAATAGGAAGTTGAATTCATTGGTCTGCTGTGTGAATTTCAAGAGGAGTCAGAGTTTATATGGGAAAAGTAGAAAAGAAGAAAGTAGAAGAAAAAAAATAGATGTGAAAACTGTAAATGAGAATGAAAGAGACATTGTCTAGGACTTAAGAAAATCCTAGACTGAGAGGTCAATTTGATGTTTGGGGTTGTCTTTCAAACTTAATAGAATCGATTAAATGACCAATCTGATTGCATAAAACTGGTCATTAAGATGGTAAGGGAACCACAATTTAACTGTAAATGCTTGATTTAGTATTTGTAAGTCTATGAAAAGAGATGAGAGCCAAAAGTCTGTATCTCTCTGACCTTTTGCATTCTGCAGAAGTGTTTTAAGAGTTGGATAGTTGCCTATTCTCTGAAAACAATAATAATGTGTACTGAAAAACTTTGAATTTATACTTGGATTTTGTCTATCGTGACACTCTGTATTCTCATAAAAGTGGCTTTAGTAGGCATCTGTTGTTTTTGTTTGCTTACATGCATTTTTTTTTCTCTCCTAACAATATCCCAATTTATTCTGGGGAATAACCTCCTAGTCTCATACATTTGATTTGTGTGAGGATGGACTACTTTTTTATCTCCAGAAGTGGCCATGTGACCCAGGCCAGGGCAATCAACATAGACTCAGAGATGTAGCACAAGACCCAGGATAGGCAAAGACACACAGTCTTGGAATGTTGGATCTGATTGTTGTGAAGAGAAAGTCATTCTTCAACTAGGCCTCCTGCATTGACTCTTATTCAAAAGAGAGAAACTACCCAAGAGAAGAGGACCCAGAGGAATTGAAGATCACAGAGAAAAACTAAATCCTGATGATGTTGTTGAGCAGCTGAATTCTTTCTTGCTTGAAGGTCTTCTAGTCATTGCATTCAGGTCAGCCAGGAAATTCCTACTTCATTGAATTTCAATGGAGGTTCATTTGCAATTCAGACGAGTCTTGATTAATATATTTTGATTTCAAAAAAAAAAACAACTGTTCAATGGCATTGACTCTTGAGAGCAAAATCTTCAGACATGGGCTAGTGAAAGTCAGGAATATCTCTCATACACCTTATTTTAGGTGATCAGTTATTGAAAACATATCTGTAGAAACTTAACTTCTCATCGGTGTTTGTGTACCTGTAGCTAGAGGTGATTGCATATGAATAATTGGAATTAGATAATCCCAAGGCTGTTTCCAGGTCAAAAAATGTAAAATTCTGAGACAGCTTTTCTTGTAATGACCTCGTGTTCTCTCCTGTATTTTCTGGCAGCTTCTGATGACCAAGGCTACCTCTTATAAAGTTCCCGACTCTATTCCACCATTTATCCCTCCTCTCTGATCTCTGCCGAAGCTGTCTAAGGTCCTGATAACACAAGGAGGCACTGCTACTATGATACTGATGATGAAAGTAGCTACCATTTTGAATCCTCACAATACCAAGAATTTCACACAAGTCATTTCACTTAATCTTTCTAAGAACGCAGTGAGGCAGGAAATAATATGTAAGGTGTAATCATTGATCCAGCATGAGAATCTTGGGTTTATTCAGTTTAACTTACCTACCCTGCAAGCACAGGTAACTTCTCCATCATCACCCTAGTTAATGTCCAAAGTCTCATTACCATTGGAGGAACATACAGATTCCTACATAATTGAGAGGTATGTTCATGGAGGTTCCCTGGGCCAAAAGAATTGAAATCTATCAAGTGTTTTACCATAAATACATATCACTCCTGCTAGGTGTTTATAGGCGATGCTTTATTTGTCTTGCTTTCAAGGGAAGATTACCTTACAAGTTCTTCCTTCAGTGATAGCTGGGTAATTAGTGATGACGGTGACAGATCATCTATGTGACCCACTAGTCTGTGTGAACAGTGCCACTCCAAGTGATCATTCCATGAGTTTGCATACCTGGATCCTTCTGGGTAGGTGATCTTCAATCTTTTAAGGAAGTTGTTCCTAGGCTCAGATTCCAGCCTCCCAGATTCTAGCCTACTTTAAAAATTTTTTTAAAGTAATTCTTCCACTTTCCTTTGATCCCTTTGCTGCCTCCTCCTTCTCTGCCTTCTTATTCTTTTTGCAAATGTTTTCTCTTCTTATTCTTTCACAGTTGACAGGAAGGAGTCAAACTCATAACACAAATTGTTAGCAACCACAAGAAAGATGTCTTGTCTTGAAAATCAAGAACATAAACTTGAAACCATGCCAGAAGGTGAAAAGAAATTCTTAGAATTAATCTTCCAATTTCATTAAAAAAAAGAAAAGGGAAGGAAAAGGATTTGGCTTTCCTTATTAAAACATTGTGAACATTCTTCTAAGAGCATTTCAATCTTCATTTTACAGATTAGGAAACTGAGGCTCAGAGAATTTAAGTAATGAATGAAAGATTACAGAGTTAAGAAGCTATAGAATCAAACCTAGTTGGGACTGAGAATCAAACCCTGCTATTATCCACTAAGCTTACAGGAAGTGGAAGAATGTGGCCCATGTAATTTTTAGGAAAACGATCCTAGAAAAATTTTACAAACGATCGGTTTTGGAAAAAAAATATTTTAAAAAATAAATCAGGATTTGTCAGATTCTCTTTTCCACATGTTGTTAGGGAATGAGCCAATAAAACGTTTAGAAGTCCATGTAAATCTCTAAAAAATATATAACCAACACATAATAGTCCCTCATGGTAAATATTGTTCTCTGAAATTCTTAGTTTATAGCCAAGCCCCTAGGCATTTGTTTTCACTCTAAGTTTAAAAAGGACTTTGATACGTTCTGTATATAACTTTAGTGATTAAACTTTGCATCCAATACCTGTTTATAACCCTTTCATAGCTTTATTTCTCAATATCTAGTGGGCTATGTGGTTAACTATTTTAAATAATTTTAGTCCTTATATATAGCTACGAACATACTACCTTGTGATCCTGTAGAAAATGGAAATAATTCTTTCCATATGAACGTTATTGGCTTTTCACATTTCCCATGAAAATTTTGAATGAATAGGAAGTTTCTCCTCATCGCTCTTGATGTGTCTTTCTGCTTCGTTTCTTGTGTCAGGATATAGGAAACAAAGGGATATGTATTTAATATCATAAGAGAATATAGCCACATCCAAAGTAAAATAGTTAATTGCACAAGGTTCAACTTGCACAGGAATGACTTACCAACTTGATAGTGAAATCTGCTTTTAGTTAAGAATTTCCAGCTGCAGAAACTGAGTATCACTTTGTACAGAAAGTTTGATTTTCAAAATAAGGGAGTGCCTGATAGCTTGTTGTAGAACTACGTGCCTTTTCTAGCCAGTATAAATTGTCGCTTCTAAGTTGCTAACATTTCTTGTGCTGTACATTTTCTTTCATGGCCTGAGAACTAAGGCACCGGTGGGATGGAGGTGCAAATGTTTCATATTGGAGCTGGATGTAGACAGTATGTCAGTTGCTATACTCTGGATGTTAGAAATAGTATGGACAGGTCAGGTTCAAAGCGCTGGATTCCAGCTGGCATTAGAAATGTGTCTCCATATTCTTTCCACAGAGTGAAGAGGGTTTTGTCTTATTTGGTTTTGTTTTGCTTCAAGTCCGTCATAAAAGTCTCCTTATGATATAGTGGTTGTTCTGAAGTTAGGAGAGAGAGCTAATGTGAAGAATGCCAAAGTGAAAATGAACATCTAACATGACAAGCTAAAAAGGTAAAGAATTCCTTTAAGATTAATTCTGATGACAATTAATGTTCAGAGGTATCAAAAATCCAAGAATGATAACAGGATGATTTGGATTAAAGTCTCCTCAGGAGGGCAGAAAAAAAATAGAGGACTTAGGTGACAAGGACAGCTTATATAATGTAGCTGCCTAAATAGGTGATACAACCCTAGGTAAACGCCTTGAGCCACTACATACAGTATTGTTAGGTTATATTTAGAACGTGAACTCATTCTTACGGCTGTTATTGGCAAGTGGGAATAGTCTAAAATTCAGCATGGTTTTATCCGAAGAGCACCTGGGGATGTGGTTCAGAGATGTGGAGGCCATGTTTTCTCCTCCAATGGCCTGCTGATACTTCAAACTCAACCTGTCCCAAATGCAATTGAGTATTATTCTCCCCCAAATTTGCTTCCTCCTGAGTATTCTCTATAAAGTTGTAGGGAAAGGGAAACACCACTGTCAGGATCAGTGTGGGTAATGTACCCCCTTAGCTTTGAGCCTGGCACATAGTAAGCGCTCAGTAAATAGAGAACTCAGAGTGATAATGATTACCATATATCACTGCTTTTACTCTTTTAAGAATTTTATGAGGTGAGCACCTGGGTGGCTCAGTCAGTTAAGCATGCAGCTTTGACTCAGATCATGATCTCATGATTTGTCGTTTTGAGCCTTGTGTCAGGCTCTGTGCTGACGGCTCGGAACCTGGAACCTGCTTCTGTGTCTCCCTTTCTCTCTGCCCCTCCCCCACTCGTGCTCTGTCCTCTCTGTCTCTCAAAAATGAATAAACTTAAAAAAGAAAAAAGAACTTTATGAGGTAAGTACTACGATCACTTCCATTTTTAGAGGAGAAAACTGAATGTCACCGAAATGAGGTGGTTGAACCAGACAATGGTTTGCAGGCTTCAGACTAGGTGGCAAGCTGAGGTCTCTCTGAGTGCAGAGAAAGCCTGTACTGTTAACCAGTAATCTCTACTGCTTCTCAAGGGTGTCTAATATGATTGGATAAAGGCAGTGAAGTGGGAAGAGGTTATGATTTCCACATTCTTTTTAACTGGTCCAAAAGACTTGCTACTATGCTTTGGGTTTTGAAAGTTTCCGACACCACTCTGCTGTAGTTTGAATGTTCTTCTCAACTGGAGAGAGAGGGGACCGCGTTAGCTATTAAGTCGGATACATGGCCATATTATATTTTCTGAGTGAACTTTTTAGCACTTCAAAGACTTGAAGTACAGTTTAATGGTGTTCTAGCTGCCAGTGGAATTAAAAGTCGAGTGCTATTGTGTGCTGGGTTTTGTTCCCCCCTTCGGCTGCTATTTAGAGAAGTAATTATTCTACTTGAGGCTTGCAAGGATGTGTGTACCATGGAACAAACAATAAAGATAGACCTCTTGAGGGGTGCCATGTATTATTTATTTCCCTTTAATATTTCTTACTGAGAACAACTCACTGCCTATGTTTTCTGACCCACTATAACTTTTTCTTTAGTAGAAAGGTAAAAAGACCTTAGATCTAACTCTCTGAAATTTATACCATCAGTAAATCATGCAGTAAACAGCAAAAAATATCTTCTAGTCCTTAAGGTTGCCAGTACAGGGAAGCAAAATCAGAGTTAGCTATTGCCAGGCACTGATTAAACACCCCCAAAATGGTCATGCTCCATTGAGGCTTATGGGGTAGACCAAACGGACTAACAATTGCCCAATGAGGAATTTATCCCCGTTCTATGGCCCCTCCATTTGGATATATGAAGGGGTAGACATCTTTCTCCTGTTTAGATTTCCCACGTAGTTCTTGTCTTTTGCCAATTGAGATTTGGGCGTTGTTGTCCTCACCTATGTTTCTGCTTTCTTCCCTTTAATCACGTGTGCTGAGTAATCATTATGTGCTAGGTTCATGCAGGGAGGGGACTAGGGGGTGGATAAGAGGTACAGGTCCTGGCCTTGAGGAGTGAACTAACTAGTGTTCTATCTTCTGTATTATTATTTTTTAAATGTTTATTTTATTTTGAGAGGAAGAGAGAGAGAGGGCGTGAATGGGGGCAGGGCGGAGAGAGACAGGGAGAGGGAGAATCACAAGCACAAGCAGGCTCTGTGCTCTCAGTGCAGAGCCCCACACAAGGCTGGATCTCATAAACCATGAGACCATGACCTGAGCTGAAATCAAGAGTCAGACACTCAACTGACTGAGCCACCCAGGCACCCCTGTCTTCTGTGTTATTAACACAACTCCTGGTCTGAGACCTTCAGGAGATGCTTAGTAGGTATTGATTAACTTGATATGGTTAAGAATGAGGCGAGAAGGTGATGACACCGATTTCTTCCCGGTAATAACCAGGAGCAGCTTTCTGAATTATCTCCACCTGTGGCATATGGAATAGGCGCTGCCGCAGTTTTAACTCCTAAGTCAGTAGTATTGTGTTCTGGGAGACATGAGTCAGATAGGTAAGAATGGGTGACGGGAACTGAGCTATAAGACAGCAAGAAGTTGTGAGATTTGTGGTAACCGAAGATGGCAAGCTATGTCCAAAAGCATCCAGAAACAAATGTCTGAAAATAAAACAAAACAGAACAAAACAGCATCTACAGGCCTGTAGGCTGCTGGATCATGGGCTCTGATTGTAAGAGAAACTGGGGCAAGTTCAGAGGAAAGCATTGTGGATATCAGGGGATCAATCATGTCTTAAGGGAAATAGTAGGAGCTGGATACGTTCATCCTATGTAAGTGAGATCTCAGACAGAAGATACTATTTTCTGCAGATATCTGAAAGACTGATCGGAGTGGCATATGACTTACTCAGTGTCTAAGGCTAGTATTTGGAATTCAGAGGGAGAGAGAGAGATTTTGTTTGAATAAATTTATTTGAGTTTTTCAATAGATGGCGATAAATAACGAATTCCTGTCCCTGAAAGTGTTATGACTTAGCCTGAAGAACTTACAGCTGGCATGTTGAAGAGGGGGCTCAAATTGAAGATATTTATGATCTGTATCAATTTTTCTGATTAATAATTCTATGAAGGTCAAGGTGCAGAGAAACATACTGCATACATGGATAAGTGTGAGCATCTTTTTACAAACAGTTGCATGGAAATAGAGTAGATGGGCAATTTGTCCACTATGCCAGTTGTGTACTGGATAGGTACTGAGTGGAGTTACAGATGCCTTGAGTCTTAGGAATCTGTTACATCTCAAGACTGACATGTGTAGACAACTGGAAAAATATTATGGACCTCATTTCTTAACTGTAATCAGTATTGATGAATATTCAGAAACACATTCACCCTATTATTAAATAAATAATAGCTGTAAAGTCTAGAGAAAAAGACATGAGTAGGTTAACTGCCTGGTGAATTAGTTATATATCATAGCATAACAAATTACCTCAAGCCTTTGTGGCTTGAAACAACAATAATTATTTATTATTTCATGGCTTCTGTCTATCTGGAATCCCCTGAGTGGCCTGGCTGAGTAGTTCTGATTCAGCGCATCTTATGAGGTCATAATCAACATATTCGCGTTGGTAGGCTTGACTGAGTCTGGAGGACTTGCTTCCAATGTGGTTTCCTCACTTGGCTGGTCCGTTGGTGTTAGCTGTTAGTGAGAAGCCTCAGTTCCTTCCCACTTAGTCTTCTGCAGAGGTCTCTCTCAGTGTTTTCACAGAATGGTGATTAGCTTTCTGTGGACTACCCTATTCAAAAGAAAGCAAGACAGAAGCCGCAACATCTTTATTGACCTCAGAAGTCACCCTCCTTTATATTGCATTATCCTATTGACTGAAAAGGCCAGTCCTATCATCGTAGGAAGGCACTACACAAAGATATAAATGTAGAAGGCAAGAATCACTAACGACTGTCTTGAGCCTGTCTACCACATTTCTTCAGCCCTAGTCTCGTGGATTCATGTCTCGAATAGGCCTCCGCATTTGAAATACCTTAGCCAAGGAAAGCTTCATCATTTTTAATTCCATTTTAGGTTTTTGGGGGGTTTTGTTGTTGTTGGTTTTTGTAAGTTTTTCATCCTGAAGTCAGGCTTTATAAGGGTGTTTTGAAGGACGTCTTGACAGCTTCCATCCTGGATCTCTTGCGGTGCAATTCCTCACAAAGTCTTTGGTACTTAACAACCAAAGGACACATGGGTTGGGAAAAACTCCCAAAAGCAGATGCTGAACAATCTAATATTATTGGTCCTTTGTTTTAAAATTTTAACTAAGGGTTGAAAATGTTCAGCTCTTACAATTTATATGTGATTAAAATATATATACATTTAGAGAGAGAAATTAATAGGTTATCCACCCAGCAAATTATACATACATGAAATTCATGTTGTCCTTCATTGGCTTCTGATAATTAACCTACTGTGCAAATCCTGACCAACTCTACTATTTTCTCAGTAAGAGAGTCCTAAAAGGAAGGTTTTACTGAGTTCACTCCATGAGCTTTTTGATGGGTTTACTAAACCTATCAAAGAATTGCTGTGTCAGAATACATCATTTTTTAAAAATAGGTACTTGGATGAGATATTTTTGTTTTCCTGGTTACAATTCTGCAGCCCTGTTGGTGGCTAATTTTTTTTTTCTCTTCTACCACAGATTGTTATAGTATTTAACGTTTATGTGTTCTCTCTCAGTACCAACTGGGGCCATGGCCAAAATTCTGATTGGGAGTGGGTGGTGGGGTTGGAAACTATATATATGATGGCTGAGCAGCTGTGATCATCTATGTTTTTGAGGCAATAATCATGAATAATGCAAAGTTAGCTATTAAAATAGAATGGGGTATGACATCTTGTTGGGTGGGAATTTTAAGGAAAAGCTACAGTTTTAGAGTTATAATGATAATACCTATGGCTAGGTGTCAACGTTATTACTCACTGTGCACTCAGTTTGAGGACAAAAATGTAACATCTTTAATTTAACCCCTGAGGAGCAGGTGACAGAAAATCCATATGATGTTGTCTTCTTTGACAGATCTTCCCTAAATTGGGTCAGTGCTCTTGCTGAGTGGTCCCATAACTCCCTGTATTTATTTGCTGTTAGCAGTTATTATGACTCATTGACTCATTGGTATCCTTCACAAGAGTGTTGACTCAATGAGACAGGGTCACTATTAAATTTCCAGCAACTTCTTTCCTTTGGGTATCAACATGGCCACCAGAAAGCCCCAGAATTACTGAGAAGAGAGTTTCTTTTCTTCAGTGTTTCCACCACATATATTAGGCACTAAAGCACTTTGCTGTGATGAGACCCTCTAGAGTCACATGTTCTCCCAGGCAATTCTCTCTCGGTGGAGGGACAGAAGTATAGTAATTGACATGAGCTGTTGATAGGTTAAAGATCTGCCAAGGATATGGTACTTGACTTGGCTTGTATCAGAAGAGAGAAGGGGGAGGGGCGGGCATACCAACCCAGCAAAACGTAGGAGCAAAGACCTTTGTCTTTGGACAAATGGATATGGAGAAACTAAAGAGGCAAATAACTGGTAAAAGTGGGTTTCTAAACATGAATAGCACAACTTACCATTATGCCACATTATTCTCTTATAAATGCTATTTTATGCCATTCTTTATACCTTTATATACTAAGGCAATTTCCAACACTGGGTAGGGTAAGACATCTTCAAACCATCTGGAGAAGGCAGAAGGAGTTGATGTTTTTAGCATTGCATATATTGGTTGAGCAGATTCTACCCACCTGGGTGATAAACTTAGGTATAACAATAAAGCTGTTAAAGCAACAAAAGAAAGATAACAAGTGACTCAAGCGTTTCTGAAAATAGAAAGCAGATATATTAATCTACAAAGGCAACGATTTTTCTGAAATGAATCTCAAAACAGAAATTCACTTAGGGTTCTTACACAAAGGATATTGAGACAAAGTAGTATCTCATTGCTTACTCCATGGTTGTTCAAAGATTCAAATGTTGTTGGTTCATTGGCTCTACATTGTCCACAAAGGAAATAAGTAACAGGTATGTCACATATCACTTTAATTAGATAATCATATGGCTTTCAACCCCTCACCTCTACAGTGGCTGGTGTTCTTTCTGTCTTTCCCAAACACAATCATATATGATATTCATACATGTGCAAAAGCAGAACACCCAGCCTCTCCAGACGTGTGAAATATTACATGATACCTGATGTGTTTAAAGGAACACTTGGTGTTAGTGTCTTTGCACTGAGGTCATTTTCTCTGTTGAAATTTTAAATGCATGCAAAATATCATTAACTAGTTCAGAATATGATTTATTATTAATTGCCACTAAGATTTACTGTAAGCCTCACTATGTGTCAGGCCCTGGAGCCAAGCACTTTAAAAGTGTAATCTAATTTAACTGACCAGTATTTGTATAAATTAATAGTGGTCTGGATAGAGGAGAGGCAATTTATTCATCTCCTTTCTTGGAACTCACATTAGAAAAGCAAGGTCATTACTTCCTTATCTCCCTGTTGAATTAAAATAAGTGGCTAGGACGTTGGTTTGTGCTACCTCTCCAGCCATATTCAGATGGTTCAGGAACAGTCTGCAACTGTGAGCAAGGTGGCTGTGCGTTTCTGTCCCTGCCAGATGTTTCTGGCCATACGCAGAGACAGGCAAATGTGTCCAGTGGAGCGGTCACCACTTGTACTGGTGGCATTGTCCTCAGCAGGTCAAACTAGCCTCACTGAGCAGTCGGGAAATTCTGGAGCTGCTCCCTGGTTGGGATAGTGGTTAGGGGCCCTCACTTAACACAATGGTTTAAGAAAGAAACAATGAGGAGCGCCTGGGTGGTTCAGTGGGTTAAGCGTCTGACCTCGGCTGAGGCCACGGTCTCACGGTTCATGGGTTCGAGTCCCATGTCAGGCCTATGCTGACAGCTCAGAGCCTGGAGCCTGCTTCAGATTCTGTGTCTCCCTCTCTCTCCACTCCTCCCCTGCTCACCCTCTGTCTCTTTCTCAAAAATAAATAAGCAGTAAAAAATTAAAAAAAATAAAAACAACAACAAATGAATTTTGTTCACATTTTAGCCATAGGGTGAAAAAGACCCAAATACTCAAAGTTTCTGAATCATAGATACTGAGGTAATACGTGGTAAATAAATTCTTTAAAGTGACCAAAAACTGGTCAAATTTGGAACACTAGGTATCCACTTAAGGAATATTTCTTAGGCTACAACACAAATTCCCATTTCCCAACTGCCAGTGAGACCTCAGAACCATAACTATCCTTAATTTGTGTATGTTTTTATGGGTTAATGGCACTAAGGGACCGTGGCATGGGTTTCGTATTAATATTGATGTTGTAGCCTCAGCCGAAATAATTTTCATTCTATTTGGTCAGATATATTTCTGGTTATGTTACATAAATGTCACACCTTTGAGCATAGAGAGACGGTATGCTAAATGTTCATCAAATAAAAGAAGTTAAAAAAAAAAAGCCCAAAGAATTACCAGTCTGGGATTTTCACCTAGAAACATAATGATCCACGTCTCTGACTTGGCTTGCTCCACAGGAAGGTAGAATCACTTCTGGCCAGCTGTTGCTTCTGCAGCATCTTGTCTGTCGCTGGCAGGAGAAAATGCTTTTCCTTCCCCTCAGGCAGGAAAGAATTTGGAATTTGGGGAAGCAGTGAAGAAAAGGTCAAGCCTGATGGGAAAGGGCATATGAAACAGCTGGTGAATTCTACTTTTGCGCTTATGAATCACTGGCTATTTCATTTTCGAGAAAACGTTTGTAAAAGTCTCTGCAGTTTGTGTAAAAGTATTGGTCTTTGTTACTCAAAATGCACAATGTGAGTTTGCACCGAGGACCTCAAAGGTTCGTAACGGGTAATAATATTCAACTTTGTCAGATAAGGTGAAAGAACGAGTCACTTAGCTAGTGAGTGAACCTAGCTAACTGTCCAGCATTAAGATCTCAGCGGAGCTTTGACATTTGACTATTTCCTGTATTTAGTAACATTCACCAGTTGATTAAAACAATAACAGTAATGTTGTTTCTTTGGAAAAAATGACTCCCAGGTGAAGGGGAATGGGGTAAAAGTTGGAAGGTGGGTTATTGGTGAGGTAAAGATAGTCTGAGGAACCATGTTTCTTGATGTGATTGGAAAGGAAGCACTCAACCTGTATTCCTCAGCTTTAGCAACTGTGATGGTCTCATTATGTACATTCTTCTCATCATCAGGACATGGATGTCATTTAATGTATGTGCTTTAGTAGACAGCTTTATTTTAGTGTAAATAACAACACGGTTAAGTGGAGTAATCACCATCTGGGATGGGACAAAATTAATAAAAATGATCCTCAAGGATCATTACCCTTCAATGATCCTCATCGTTTCAACACTTACCAAATCTGACACCGGTGTCTCTACCCAACTATGATACTTGGTATTTTCCAGAGTAAAAAGAAGGGGCAGAATTAAAAAAAAAAAAAAAAAGAGGAACGACTTAGCATAGTGCTGGTTAGAAGCCAACCTTGCACTTAGAGACAAAGAAAGAGGAAAGAGGGGATGTCATTGAAAATGAATAAGGACTTTTGAAAGTTCTTTTCTTTATAAAAGCAGTGAGAAAACTGGACAGCATTGTCCAAATAAACTTTTTCAAAATTTTAAAAGCTAACAAAGGCTTGCAGCAATCTGGAGAATTTTCGTTGAAGAAAAACAGGTAAATCTTCCTAAGAAGAGTGGGCTTTGTTATATTTTAACTTGCTCCCCTCCCATCTCCCTCTCTACAGCTCCGCAGTAACACTGAAAACCAGCAGACCACAATCTTGAGAGAATAAGGAGACAGAATATGGTCGGAGTTGCCTCACAGCCACATTCCTAGAGAATTAGCATTATTTCACCTGTTTGATAGTTCCTAGGATGACCCCAATTATGAAGCTGGCTTTCTTTGACCTGACTTACAGCTCACCCACTGAAGAAAGCCTTAGTGAAGACTTTTTCCTGAGATATTTGTCAAAAATCTGTAGGGGTGATTGTTTAATTTTGTGGTTGCCTGAGGCACTGGATGATGGTTGCAGCAAACAATAGGCTACACCCCCCCCCAAAAAAAAATTAATAGAAAGAGCTGGGAAATGAGGAGTTTATTAAGGCTTTGGAAAACTCTCCCATATTTCTGAGAATTTAGGAAGACACGCGCATAGGTAGGGCTGTGCACATTCCCAGGGCTGCATGAATGCTTACAAAAGACCTAAGTTACATGTCCTAACCTCTTACCTCTGGCCAGTCTTGATGTTCCTTGCAAAGCATGAAGTAAAGACTAAGGTAAAGTCAAGTGGCTGACTGAGTATTAAAATGTGCCCCAACATGCACATGGAGGTCCCTAGCAAAGACTAGGATGCCTCTTGGTTTCCAAGTTAGCAATCACTAAGCTAACTAAGCAGAAACCTGATGGCCAAATAAGGAAAAGAATGCAGATTTTACAGAATTAGTTCAGAAACATTACTGGATAAACAATGACCAGCAACAATAACAAGTCCTGGGGGGGGGGGGCGGAGATTATGGTTTTCAGAGTTTCTACAATACATTATTTTAATGTCAAGTTTTCAACAAAAATTATGAGACATGCAAAGAAATAAGAATGTCTAGCTCATCAACTCCAATATAGCTCAGCTCCACTGATGAATGGATAAAGAAGATGTATATATATAGTGCAATATTACTCAGCCATGAAAAAGAATGAAACTTTGCCACTTAGAAAAACATGGGTGGAGCCAGAGAGCATTATGCTAAGTGAAATCACTCTGTCTGAAAAAGACAAAACCCATACGATTTCACTCATATGTGGAATTTAAGGAACAAAATAAGCAAACAAAGGGAAAAGGAGAAGGGCAAGCCAAGATGCCTCTTAACTAGAGAGAACAAACTGATTCACCAGAGATGAGGTGGGTGGGGTTAAACTGTTGATGGGGATTAAGGAGTGCACTTGTAAAAAAAAAAAAAAAAAAGGTATAGCTCAAACACAAGAAAGAAGCGATTGATTAAACTCCCTAAGGAGCCCCACATGCCAGACAAAGTAGATAAACATTTTAAACTGGCTATTTTAAATAAGTTCAAAAAACTGAAGGAAACCATGCTTGTGAAAGTAAAGAAAATAGAACAACAACTTCTCACCAAATAGGGACTACCAATAAAGATATAGAGGATATAAAGAAAGAACCAAGTAGAAATTCTGGATTCGAAGAGTACAATAACTGAAATTTAAAAATTCATTACAAGGGCTCAGTGGAAGAATTGAACAGGTGGAAGAAAGAATCCTTGTATTTAAAGGTAGGACAACTGGGGTTATCCAGTCTGGGGAACAGAAACGAAAAGGAAGAAAGAAAAGTAAACAGAGCCTTCGAGACCCAAGGGACATTCAAGTATATTAATATACACACAATGGGAATTCCACAAGGAGTGATGAAAGTGGAAACAGTAGCTGAAGAAATAATGGCTAAAACTTCCAAATTTAATGAAAAACATTTATGTACACATCCAGGAAGTTCAATAAACTCCAAGTAGGATACCCTCAAAGAGATTCACACCTAGGTAAAACATAAATTGTTGAAAGGTAGACACAAACAGAGAATCTTGAAGGCAGCAAGAGAAGAGTGACTCATCATTTAAAGGGATTATTGATAAGGTTAATCACTGATTTCTCCTCAGAAGCCATGTAGGCTAGAAACAGTGTGGTGATATATTCATTGTGTCCAGAGAAAAAGACTGTCAAGCTTATTAAAATCCATCAAAACTATTATCTCAAAATTTCCATCAAAATAAATATCTCAAAAAAATTGAGAAATTAAGAGCCTCTG
The DNA here is from genome assembly GCF_023721935.1 of Panthera uncia. NCBI lineage: Eukaryota > Metazoa > Chordata > Mammalia > Carnivora > Felidae > Panthera > Panthera uncia. The sequence continues at coordinate 33,738,650 of NC_064816.1, forward strand.
AGATAAATCAAAATGGAGAGAATGCTATATTTAAAATTTCACTAAAAACAGATCAAAAACCTAAATGTAAGAATTAAAACTTGGAGGAAAACACAGGTGTAAATCTTCATGACCTTGTATTAGGCAATGGTTCTTTAGGTATGATACCTAAAGCACAAGCAACCAAAGGCGGGGAGAAAACATAGCACAGGATACCATCAAGAAAGAAAAAAGACAACCTCCAGAATGGAATAAAATATTTGTGTGAACACACACACACACACACACACGATAACATACTCTTTTCTTATATATGAGGAGTTAGTTTTTGTATATGAGATGAAGTGATGTCCAGCTTCATTCTTTTGCATGTGGACATTCAATTGTCCCAGTACCATTTGTTGAAAAGACTATTCTTTCCCAGTTGAATTATCTTGACACCCTTGTTGAAAGTCATTTGACAATAAATGTGGGAGGTCTTCTGGATTCCTAATTCTGTCCCTTTCATTTACTTGTATATCCTTATGCCATTACCACACAGTCTTGATTATTGTAGTTTAATCATTAAGCTTTGATACTGAGCTTCAGACGTATTTAAGATGTGGATTTGAGAGAAGTGATCATCAATTTAAAGGCAGCTGGATACTAGCCCTTTATCTGATATCATTTGCAAATATCTTTTCCCATTCTGTCAGTTGCCTTTTAGTTTTGTTGATGGTTTCCTTTGCAGTGCAGAAGCTTTTTTTCTTGATGAGATCCCACTTGTTCATTTTTTGCTTTTAATTCCTTTGCCTTTTGAGATGTATCCAGTAAGAAACTGCTGCAGCTGAGGTCAAAGAGGTTGTTGCCTGCTTTCTCCTCTTGGGTGTTGATGGTTAGAGGATGTTTTGCTAAGTAACATAAGTCAGTCAGAGAAAGACAGATACCATACGTTTGCACTCATATGTGGCTCTTGAAAAACTTAACAGAAGCCCATGGGGGAAGGGAAGGAGGAAAAAAATTACAAACAGAGAGGGAAGGAGGCAAACCGTAAGAGACTCTAAAATACAGAAAACAAACTGAGGGTTGATGGGGGGTGGGTGAGAGGGGAAAGTGGGTGACGGGCATTGAGGAGGGCCCTTGTTGGGATGAGCCCTGGGTGTTGTATGGAAGCCAACTTGACAATAAATTTATATTAAATAAGTAAAAATAGATAGATAGATAGATAGATAAATAAATAAATAAATAAATAAATAAATAAATAAATGCAGGTGACATAAAGATAGAAACTGCATCTTTACGTCCAATGCCCCAACTGGGAAAGTCCCAAAATTTGCATTCTGCAAATTGGATCCGTGTGAAGACATACAGCCATCGATGCTAGTTGGTTTGACAGAATGAAGAAAGAAGCATCATGTGGGAGTAGGACATGTCTGAAACTTGAGTCATCCAAGTACCACTGCAGTATTTTTCGCTACAGCCACTTACCAACTCTTCTGTCATTTTTTTAATGAATTGATTCACTCAAGTGCCTAATTGTTTATTTTCACAGTTCTGAGCTATTTTATTTATTTTAACACTTACCATGCCATGAGCTCATAGGAAATGGATTGCAGCAGCTCAGACCCGTTGGCATTGGTTCTCACAAAGTGTGCTTCTCTGGGTGGGGCAAGCTGGTGCTTCAGTCGAACCCAAGTACCTTTCTCTTTGGCTTCCTTCTTCTTCTGATCATTTTCCGTCACACATTTCACAAAGCTGTCTTGGTTCTTTCAGTGCTTAATATGCTCAATATGTACATTAGTTCTCTTGGCAACAATCTTGCCCTTAACTTGTTTGTTTACAACAATGCCAAAAGCATGCTGGGTAACAGTGTAGACTCTTCCAGTTTTGCCATGGTTACATGTGTAGGGCATTCCTTTCTGAACAGTGCCCATTCCTTTGTCTACAGTATCATCTTTCCTGTAGATTCCTGTGAATATGGCCCAAGAAACAACTCCATGTTTTATAAAAGGCCTGGACAGAGGGGTGCCTCTCCTCTTGCCCTTTGTGTTGATCATTTTGGCGAATTGCAAGATGGCAATTCTGGCTGAAAGGCAAACACCTAACTGTTTTAAATGACAGCTCTGTATAAAACACCTTGAAAGAAATGTTATTTGTGAAATCGTACGTTTTAAGTGCTAGTAATATTTCTTCTAATGCATGTTAAATAAATAATTATTAAAAATAAAGATCGTCCTCTTAATACCTAAAATTTTTTAGAAGCCGTAAGGCATATGAATTACCAATTTTGGGAGACACTGCTGTTTATAGAGACCCTTCTACGGATTTATTTTATCAGATTTCTAATTCCATTGTATTAGTTTTCTGATCTTTGATGAACAATGCAAAATTCACCGAACTTACCTGAAAAAATGTGACCAAAATATGTCACCCCATATTAGCTATCATTTACTGAGGGCTTCCTGGAAGCTTGATCCTAGGATGGCCTGCCAAAAATTATGTGGCCAAGTTGTTCATTAACTACTGTTGTGGATTGAATTGTGTCCCCCCCCCCCCCCCAAAAGATCAGTTGAAATCCTAACCCCTGGGACATGTTAATGTGATCTTACAATAGGGTCTTTTCAAATGTAATAAAGTTAAGATAAGGTCATAGTGGATTAGAATGGGCCCTAAATCTAATGACTGGTGTCCTTATAAGATGAGAGAAATTTGGACTCATACACATTAGGAGAATGCCATGTGACAATGGAGGCAGAGATTGGAGTGATGGGTCTGTAAACCAAGGAACACGATGATTCCCAGAGCTAGAAGAAGCAAGGAAAGATTCTTCTCTAGAGATTTTGGTGGGAACATGATCCTAGGATACCTTTACTTCAGTGTTCTAGTCTCCAGGCTGCGAAAATAAATTTTGTTTTAAGCCAGGTTTATAGAAACTTATTATATATCTCTAGAGAAATAACATAGCTATCTTTTATGTATAAGGTTGAGGAAGGTAGGGGTCTCTCATTTTTGTTCACTGCTAATTTTCAGATCCTGGACCAGTTTCTCACATTTGGCAAATACAGTTGAACCATGAACAACATGAGTTTGAACTGTGAAGGTCCACATGTGGATTTTTTTTTTCAATAAATACAGTATAGTAAGTGTATTTTCTCTTCCTTAGGATTTTCTTAATAACACTTTCTTTTTTCTCTCTTTATTGTAAGAATCCAGTATGTAACACATATAACAAAAACTATGTGTCAATGCACTGTTTATGTGACCAGTAGGGCTTGTAGTCAGTGGCAGACTATTAGTAGTTGTTTTAGGGGAGTCAAAAGTTATACATGGATTTTCAGCTCTACGGGGTGTTAGCACCCCTAACCCTTACATTGTTTAGGGTCAACTGTACTCGGTTCACACATTTTTGAGTGAATGAATCCATAGGCTTCTTTATAATCCTAAGAGTTAGACATTCATTGTTTTATTGTATAAACCAAGCCTAAAAGAGTTTGAGAAACATGTTCAAGGTTACAGAGCTAGTAAATAGTGAGCTACAATTCAAACTTAGGTAGTCTAATCCCAAAACCTGTATCCTTTTCACCATACTCTCCTACTGTAAAATATAGAGCTGGAATCAAATGATCTCATAAAGTCCCTTGAAGAGAGCCATGGTTCTGTAATAACATATAAGGTTTCTTAGAGATTATTGCTAAATATAAGGTCATTGCTTAGAAAAATATTTGTTGAGGTTAAGAGCCACAGAGAGAAAAGAAATAACAATTAGTTTTCATTTTTTTGTTCAGTAGATATTTACTAAGCACTTACTATGTACCAGAACCCATACATATTTTACTTGATAGATCACATCATATGTTTTTCACATTAGTCTTGCCAAGTTGAAATAATTATCATTTCCATTTTACACATGAAGCAACTGAAACAAAGTCATACAACTTGCTGAATGTCACAACTAGCAAGTAGCCAAACGTTGATTCGATGCAGACTTTGAAATTACAAATCTCTATTACAGGAACACCTTGTGCCCTCTTATTCTGTATTGTACCCTTTCCACAAGCCCTAGTTCAGCATCGTGCAGCCCAGAAAGCCTTTCTTTAATGTTACACTTCTTGTGGTATATTTCTTGTGTGTACCACTCATTTGAAAGTTCTCTCTCCTTGGTCTACCTTGAGAGCTACCCCATTATGCTCCCATGCTTACACACAGCAGATACATAATCAACTTGACTTGATTTAGTTATATAAATGGTGCCAAGAAAGGTCCTGTGCAGATCCCTAAACATATTTTCCAAAATTTCTAGGATGACCACATGCGTACTGTTTCAAACTACCATGTTGCTTCTGACTTTCTTTAAATGTTTTTAATCACTTGCATTAATATTTCTTGGGGTGCTTGTTAACAGTACATTGTCCTGGGTTTCATTTCAGATTTACTGCATCAGAGCATCTCAGCGTTGGGTCTTCCCAAATTCAGCCTATGTTGTTCCCATTGTCTGAAGTGTCTTCTCCCAGTTCAGTTATTCATTAGAACAACTCTCTTTGTATTTCTCATGTTGGCTTAGATGCCCCCATCTCTAAGAATATTTCTATTTACCCCAGGCTAAAGGTGTGCCCATCAAACTCCATTTACCCCTTTGTGTGCCCATTGAACTCTTCAATGTTTAGCACTCTGAATGCTCTAATGTCCTTGTGCCTTTACTTATATGTCTATTTTTCACAACCCAGTGAGCAACTTGGGACCAAGGACTTTCACTATCATATCCCAAGTTCTTACACAGCCCCTGGCATATAGCAGTTGGTCAATAAGAGACAAATGCACAAATAAAAAGAGATAATGGAATTGATGAGCAATTAGGAGCAGTTAATTTCTCCTCAAATTTCTGCCAAGAACACACAGGGACAGAATATGTCTTTATTCGGTGTTAGTGAGGAGATCACATTTTGTACGTCCCACCCCTCCCCATGCTCAGCCATTTTCTCATTTGCAGGATTTGAGTTACAATTAATAGTCATAGAAAAGCAGAAGGAAACCACAAGAGTTGATGGGGTTGTTTGTCTTACTCATCTCGTTTGAAAAGGACACAAATGCAGTAAATTTAGATGTTAATGGGACAACAGCCTAGCCTCCTAAATAGTTCTGGGCAATGTTGACATGGCTTATGTTGAAATGCAGGAAGAAACCAGTAATGACAAACACATAATTTTGCAAATCACAGTATTTCAAACAAAACACACCCTTTTGGCAATACAGGCTAACTACAAATTGAGGGAGCCGCCGGTCCCCTTTTTTTTTTTTTTTTTTAATGTAGGATGTTTTTGTTTTTGGTACCATGTAGCGGGTGTTCCATTCTCTTGCAGCCTCTTAATAAATGCTTCTAGATTAGACTTAAATAACTAGTAGCCTTCACGCTCATGTATGTGAAAAAGAAAAAAAAATGCCTTTTGGATTCCTTTTCTTTGTCGTCCACATAGTTAACACAAACCTGCCTTTGGAGAGGGCAGGAAAATCTGCTTGTTCACCCAAACAATGGGTTGGGTGCTTTGGTGGGTTGGTGGTTTGTGGAAAGATTCTTGATTCATGATAGGAAATACTCTTAGGTTTCGTCTTGAGTTTGTCTCTAACTAGCCAGGTGACCTTAGATAAGACACTTGACTTCCATGATTATTATTATTATTATTATTATTTATGCCCTTACTTGTCAGAGGAACAAAATTCTAGCTTCTGTGTTAGCTCATATTTTTATTCTGAGGATTTAATGAGACAATGTTCTAATGAGGGTTTGTCTTCTATATAATAAGCGGTCACTTAAAAAATACCAGGAATATTTATAAGTAAATGAACTAATTTGTATAAAGGTGTTTTGGAGGTATAGAATTACCCAAGAATATGAAGGCTGTCAAAAGGTCAGAAATTTCCAGAGAAAATTATTTCTGAAGTATTCAGGCTTCCTCCTTCTTATTCAGAATCTGTTAACCTCATCATCTGAGCACTGTTCTCTGTCAGATTAGTCCTAAGAGGAAAGGGCCACACCCTGGATACATTTTGATAGAAGGAGAAATAGTAAAGACTTACCACAGGAAGGAATGATTGAAGCCCAGGTGGAATGTTCCAGGGTGGGCCCATGGATTGCCACACCTTGGGATCTGAGGCAACAAAACATGGGAAGGGAGAACAGAGAGAGACCTAAGCTGAAAAGGCAGAGTCTTGTACTAATTGACAAAATATCCAACTTGTAATTAAAGTTTTGTGCATTGGGCTTTGGGGTCATGACCAGTGGTGTGCTGATTAATATTTTACAATCAATTCTTTGGATGGTGGGCAGGGGTGGGGGTGGGGGGCGGGGAGGCAGAGGGGAGCCTTAATTACAGTACGGTTAAATTCCACAGTGGAAACACATCCACTCTGGCTGATTTCTAGCCACTGATGGTTTAACAACAGGCTGGTAAAATTTCTGAAAATTTAACAATCAACTCTCATGAGCCAGTGTAAGCCAATTTAGGCAAAATAGTGGATAAGGTAACTATGAGGTTATAAGAACTTTTGATAAAAAATTTTCAAGAGAAGTGAGAATTTGCTAACTGACTCCCATGTTCCCAATACCTGGCTTCAGTAATTATCAAACCATGCAAATTCTTGTTTTATCTGGATCCCACCTGCTCCTTCCATCCCCAGATGGGTTATTTTGAAGCTCGTTCTTCAAATGTGTCTCTAAAAGATGCAAACTCTTTAAAAATGCAACCACAATACAAAAAAAAAACAAAAAAAAACCAAGAATAATTTCTTAAAACTATCAACTAACCACTAAGATTCAAATTTGCCTGAGTACATAGAGATTTTTGGGGGGAGGGGGAGGGTATACAGATCCTATCCAAATCAGGATCCAGACAATTGTATTTAGTTGATACATCTCTTAAATCTCTCTTAATCTATAGGTTCTCTCTTTGTCTCCCCACCTTCTTTATTTTCTTTGCAACTTATTTGTGGGGGAAACCAGGTCACTTAAGTCTTAAGTTTTCCACAGTCTGAATTTTGCTGATTTTACTTCTATAGTGTTGGTAATGTGTTCTCCTGTCCCCTGTCTTTTTTCTATAGAGCATAATTGGATCTAAGCGCTTGATCTGATTTAGGTTTCTCTCTCTCTCTCTCTCTCTCTCTCTCTCTCTATCTGGGGGGGGGGGGGGGGGGGAAACTACATGCAACCACAAGGGTCTTTCATGGGGAAGGGTGGAACTTTTTCTCATTGCCTCCTTTCAGGGGACACATCGTGTCTGGTTCTCTCTCCTTTAGTGATATTAAGATTGATCAGTGGGCTCAGCCTGAAATGGATGACATTCAACATCGCCAAAAAAAAAAAACAAAAAAAAAACCCACCCCAAATCTGAAATACATATTTTCTTTCTGAGTCTTGAAGATGCCTTTTTACCACAAAAACATAAATCAATATACAAGCATAAACACTTACTAAATCAACCCACCCATTTTATTCACGATCACTTCGCCTCTGAAAGCTCTTGCTGTGTTTATTTTCTCTGCACTGAATCTGGTGCTTTGACTAGGAAGCCATAAATACAGTTTTTGATGAAATACAACTTCACCACTAACGCCAGGTCGGCAAGCATTCCTTGCCAATTTTTCTTCTTAACCTTGGTTTGGTCAGTAGTGAGCGTTCCGTTGCATTTCTTTCAGGACATCCCAGCCAGAAATTTCGTTTCAACCTTCTAGAAACTTTTTCCTCGAATGTTTAATTTCTGATGGACACAGTATTACCAGGACATTCACATCTGCCAGGTTGTACGGGCAGGATGTGAGGGTGCCTAAGGTGTGGGCAAGAACAAGCTCTATCACCTGGAGTCTGGCTGGTTATTCTAACTTTCTCTAGCTACTGGTTAGGCCTTAATACACTTAGAAGGTTGCTCTTCTAATTTGAACTGTGTGAGACTTTGGCTGGAGGGTAGTTCTGTGTCCCAGTGATAAAAGAACACATAAAACAACCCAGTGCCTGATCATTCTCCCTGGCTGTCAGTGAATCATGTGTAATAGCGTCTCCATGCAGTTTGCGCCAATTTGCTTGCAATGGCATCCTTTTCCGTGGGCTTGCTGCTCAGCAGGCCCTGAAGCAATCTATGAATAACTTCCCAACAGATGCTGTTTATGAATTGAAGCAAATGGCTTCCCTGTTTCTCTTTTTTCTCACTTCAATAATTTTCAGTTACATTACGATGAATATTTATAGTCCTGTAGCAGTGCATAAAAATGGAGAACAAGCAGACCTGGGCATTGTTTCCTACGTGAGTGCTGTTCTAATGGGTTTTGGCTGACTGGTTTTAATAATGTTCTGCTGATGGACTGAAAAGAGAATGCAAATTGTAGATCAGTCATTTTCGTTCAGTGTTTTAGCAGGGTGGGCATTGATGGAGCGCTGGCCGCATCCTCGCGCCCAGACGACACCTTCGCTCGCCGCAACAACCTGTCGTGTCCTGTGTGTCTCCTCTTTCTACTTCGTTTGAGTAATTTCAGATGCGTGCCTTCGACAGAGACTCTGACACTAATGTAAGGGCTCATTAGGTTTATTTTACCACTGTCTGAGGGTATTACTATTTGTGACTCAGGTGACTAAGTGCATTAGAAGCCGGGGCCCAGCTCATATAATATTCCTAGGAATTAAAACGTAAAATCACAGGGAATAGATTGGTTTTGATTTGCTGGCTGCTTCTGTAGAAAGGGACTGGTCCACATTTTACTCTAAAAGGGATTTTCTAAGATGCTTCACAATTCCATGTTTTCTTAAATATCACGAAAGGAGAGGACTTCTATCTAAACATACCTCCTACATTTGATTCTAAGGGAAGCAACTCTGTTTTCAGTGGCTTATGTTTCAAGGAGCTGATATACCTTACTTGCACTTTCTATTTACAATAATGAGTTAGTTAGCTAGCCTATATTTTCCAAACCATTGACTGTGTCATATTGGCCCACATGCAAATAATTGCCTGTTTGGCTATTTGCTTATAAATAAGAATGTTGAAAATTATATGTAAATATGTATATGCATGCACCGTGAGTATATATTGAAGCCTCCCAAAATATTCAAATTGTCCCATTTTCCACTCTTGCGTTATGAAATGCTCGCCAACTCCTGAAATGAAACCACATTTATTATGCATGCAAACCCACAATATCTTTACCACCTATCATTTGTATGCTACACACTCTTGGTTGTGCTGTAACACAACAATAAAAAAATAAAAAAGGCAATTTGAAGAGGAATATGTTTCTTGCTCTAACTGCAGAAGATGCCAAGAGTGATTTTCCTTTGACAAGAAATATAACCTGCCATCCTGAAATATTCTAAAAATTAATGAAAAGCTGAAGAATTTAATATTTGATAGAGAAATGTTATTTTTAAAGGAACTAATATACAGCATTATGTCCCGAAGTGATTATTCTGCCACTAAAATACAAAAAATAAGACACTCTGGAAAGGTTTCCAGGCCTGGAACAAAAGTACTAAGAATAGGCTACTTTTACACAACAATTCGCCATAGTGCTTTCTATTTGTTTTAAATCATAGTAATACATTATATAAGTAACAAACGTTGAGAGTACATGAAGCTAATGAGAAAATGGTTCTCCTTTCTAGATAACTATAGTTAACAGAGACTTGTATATAATTTTAGATGGTTATATTGAAGATGTGACATTTACACAGAAATGCCTGTCTTCAAGGGAAACATGTTCCCCTTCTCTGTTGTAAATTTCTTTCTTTTTCTTTCTTTCTTTTTTTTTTTTTTTTTTTTTGGCTAATTCCTTAATGATCAACAGCTGTGCTGGTTTCTAGGTAGGCAAGACTGTTTATTCAGGTTGTTTCTTCCATATTATTCCTTCACCCAAGAGTAACATAGAGTTTCCTTCTAAATATGCCTTTTAAAAAGCAAGAGGAGGCTTTGGGGGACATTGTTACTTGCTGATGACCTTTTCGGTAGTGGCCACAACTTCCGGAAATGAGTCTCCTTCTTAGTACAGAGGTGCTGCAAAAATGTTATTTGGGTATGGAAGGTTGTGTGTGAGAAACTTAGGTCTGGGATGTTCCAAAGCCCAGCAGAGCTTTGAATCTAGGTCTATATGACACAAAAGACCATCCTCTGGACCAGTGTGCTCCATCAACCTGTCACAGCATCTCCCTAGTGGCTGGAGGTGGACAGAGCTCATTGACAGAGGAGGCCATCCATCCCATAGGTGATGTGCTCTAGATCGATGAGACATTCCAGATCAACTTGTTACTATCTACTAATTCCCCCTTTTATGACCGGAAGGGCTGCAATTGTCTCCACATCAGATGGAAATTGGGGCAGTAGGGATTGTAAAAGTTATTTGCATGATACTTACATCTGTAGGTGTCCACAAAATCTCGAAATGTAGGCAAATATGTCACTATTATTATATATCATCAAAGACCTCTTCAAATTATAGGAAATAAAATATTATCTTTGTTTCCAGACTTCGTAGACATCCTGTTATCCTTCAAGACAACTTGAAGAAAAGATTTTTTTCCCTTTGAAAATGGGAAAATACATGGTGGTATTGAATATATTATTCTGGGGTGCCTGGTGGTATTAAACACGTTTTTCTGGAGTGCCTTATCTCAGTCGATTAGGCCTCTGACTCTTGATTTTGGCTCAGGTCATGATCTCACAGTTGGTGAGATTGAGCTTCATGTCGGGGTCCACACTGACAGTGTGGAGCCTGCTTGGGATTCTCTCTTACCCTCTCTCTCCGCCCCTCCCCCACTCCCATGTGCATGGTCTCTCTCTCAAAATAAATAAATGTAAAAGAAAAAAATATGCTTATGTATATGTATGCATATATAAAATATATATATTATTTATATATATTACAATATATAAATAAAAATATATAAATATATTTATATAGAGATTTATATAGAGATTTATATATAGATTTAAAATATATATATATATATATATATATATATATATATATATTTCTTTGATTTATCCAGTGTGACTAAATTGCTTGGTTATGTTTTTCCTGTCTATCCTTTCTTACCTTTCTCATCTGTTCTGTCATATCCACACCCCACATAATTCATTTATCCATCCATCTCTTCATCAATTTGACAAATTATGTTTTTTGGGCAATTACTGGCAGGCACTATAGTAAACACTAGGGATTCACTAGCAAATAAGATAGAGCCTGAACCTACCCCAAGGGAATACTGCCTTTAAAGGGGTTTCTAGACCAACACGAAGCCTTAGAACACCGTGAGATAAATGCTAGAATAAGTGAGGGAGATAACATGCAAATGTACCTGGATAGGTAGGTTTGGGGTAGAGGAGGATGGTGTATAAACAGAGACCCAAAGGATAGTAAGAGTTCACAGTGAAATATGTAAAAATGACATAAAAATGTTCCTGGCAGGGTCCAGGGTATGTAAAGGCCAAGTGAAGAAAAAAATGATGGCCTTGTAAAGAAACAAAAGATATGTGTATCTGGGGTCAGAGTGAAGTAGGTGATTGGGAAGACTGAGTGAAGACAGAGGGAGACAAAAGACATCATTAGAGGTGAAGACTGGAGGGGTAAAAAGGTATGGTGGGATGTGATTTTGAATAGGGTGTGGAAGCCAGGGTAAATATATTAGGTTCCATTATTCTGAGGGTAATGGGAAGTTAAGATGGTTTTCAAGGGGAGTAATGACATGAAATTTTCATTTTGGAAAGAACACTGTGGGCACAGCATGGTTGTGGTCTATTTGAGAGGTGAGGGTAGTCTGAACCAAAGGTGTCCAGAGAAGTAGACAGAATAGCATGTTTAGTGGGAAACCACTGTCTTGCTTATCAACATTTTCCTCAACTTGACGTTCAAGATGCCTCCCATTATGGAGCTTACTTCTCAGTTAAACATTAAAACCCAGTAGGAAACTACTCTTGGGGCCAATAGGAATTCTTTATAGTCTCATGAAAAAACTTCTCCTTTTGTTCTTCCAGCCTTTTCGTACTGTTTTTCCTTGTTGTCTTATCTATAGTCTCTGTGAATCTTTTATATGAATTTGTATAAATTTATAAATTTCACATGAATTTGATGTACCTTGAAGCACTGTGGGGAAGGGTATAGGCTTTGGTGTTGGACCCACATGGGTTTATGTCCTGGGCCTACTACTAAATAGCTAAGTGACTTAGGACAAGTGTCTTAACCTCCTGAGCCTCAATTTGTTTACTGTTAAAATGGGCATCGACATCATCATCTTCTTTATTTTCCAACTTTAAAGCCAAAGACTCATCTACCACAATAACCTTTGTGGTGTCTGGTTCATTAGGCCCGGAGGCAAGTCCATGATTTATAATAAGCACCTCCAGAGAATTCTAAATCGTATATGAGAAATGGAACATTAGTCCAAGTTCCTTTTCATTCAGTGTAAATATAAATTCAAACATTTGAGGCAACCTAGATTAAAAATTTAATTGTTGGGAAAATCAGACTTTGTAAAATATTAACACCACTTGGCAATTACATGTAAACCTTGTATTATTTTACTAGCATAACCCAATAACTAGAGGTTAGATGTAGTTAAAAATGATTGTTGCCCCAGTCATTGTAGAAGCATGCATTTTTAAAGAGCACATTTTAAACACCACAGAACGTAACCCATGGCAATTCTCATGGAAATTAATTTTTTGTTTCTGGACAAAGAGTTCAGAGCCAATCAAAAATCAATCAATATAAACACTAATGTAAATCATAATTAAGGATGACAAATAGATGCTTGTACCATGTTAAATAATGTATTTAAAGAAACAAAAATCCAAAGTAACAGTTCAAAACCAAACCATCAGTTTTTATGGGATCTATGATGGTGATATTTCTCTTAATTTCCTCGGAATTTTTCTGGTTACCAGTAACTGACTATAAATACCTTCTATGGTGTTGCAAATGCTGGAAGGTAGGAGTTCTATGATATTTTAAAGGGAGTTTAGGTTTTCACGTACAGATTCATTTTAACCAACTCTTGATATTCATTCGCTGCATCAATAGGGTCATATGGTTCTGAGATTTTTCCATGGGAGACCTCTGATGTGTATGGGACTCATAACTTGAAGGACTGGTGGGCATCTCCCATGGGTTTGCTGAAGTCAATACCTACAAGAATTCATGCAAAGCAAGAACGTAGATGATGTCCATTTCAAAGCAAGGGTTTATAGGAAAAAACATGGGCAACAAAAGCCCAGGATACTTTTATCTTATTAAATCAATTTATTTATTTTTGAGAGAGAATGCGTGTGAGCAGAGGAAAGGCAGAGAGAGAGAGAGAGAGAGAGAGAGAGAGAGAGAGAGAATCCCAAGCAGGCCTCTGTCAGCAGAGAGCCCACCATGGGGCTTGAATTCACAAACCATGAAATCATGACCTGAGCCAAAATCAAGAGTCGGATGCTTAACCGACAGAGCCACCCAGGCGCCCCAAGCCTGGAATAATTTTAGATAACATGTATAGTAAGAAGCCATCAACTGGGTGGCAAAGAGGGATGTCAGCCGCACGAGGAGTGCCAGCCAGTGATCCAATGAATACGGTTCACACCTGGAAGTAACTGTTGCCATAGTACACAAATAGAAAATGAAGGTGAAACACCAGCGCATTCAGACCTCATAGAGATGTCGTGAAAGTCCATTTGCTGGTAAAGGGGCTGAGCATTTGGAAGGAAGGTATAAATTTATTATATCTCTCTACAGGTAGTTAGTTATATTTAAATACAAGCCATGCATTAGAAGTACAGCAACCCTTCTAAGCTTTCAGTATTTCTAATGAGTTATTTAATTTTTTATACTTGTAATGTGCTGCCCGATCAATAAAGCCTAGATAAAAGGTACTGTACCACGTTACAGCTTATATTATTAAAGAACACAAATTTAAGATAATGACTCTAGTTTGTACTACTTCAAAGTAAATTTCTGTTTCAAGTCACCAGCTGTTTGTATTTGGCTCTTTGAAGGTAATTTTCAAAGGGATCTACATATGTAACGGAGGTACACAGAGATCATTGTCTTTAAAATTTAGTCCATGAGGTATCTTCATGTCTGAGTCTGAATTTGTCTGTATAAAAGACTTGGCGGGCTGTGGGTTCTTGGCTTTCAGTGGGCATCTGGGGAAGCTGAGGACATGTGTGAATCAGATCTTCTGAATACAAAGCATGGCTGTACCGAAATCAATCGGCAAAATTTACCTTGTCAGCAACAATGGTAACATACCTGTTCCTCTCTACCACGTAGAAAGTTAGGTGGCAGGATTATCTGATTAGTCTAGTTAGTCTTTTGCACTCAGTTAATCCTCAGGCTAAGTTTGCTTTGTTCCTTGCATTACTTGGGTTGGAAAAGGTCTCCTTGAATAAGTTATGATTTAAATTATAGACTTCTTGGGGTACCTAGGTGGCTCAGTCGGTTAAGTATCTGACTCTTGATTTCTGCTCAAGTCACAATCTCGTTCACTTGTGAGACTGAGCCTCATGTTTGATTGAACCCTGAGTCCAGTTCCTCCTTGGGCTTGGAGCCTGCTTAAGATTCTCTCTCTCCCTGTCCCTTTGCCCCTCCCCCCCATCATGCTTTCTCTCTTAAACAAACAAACAAGCAAGCAAACAAACAAACAAACAGTAGACTTTTTAGGTGTAGTGGTAATCCTTAGAGGCATATACTTCTTATGGGCTTGGTAGATTGACCTGGAAAAACTGACAGTGTTCCAAGATCTAGATTTCTTTGACTTTCTTTCTCTTTTTACTATACTTGCAGAAATAGCTCACTATAGTCAACAGGCTCTGTGGACTCAAGGTGATATGAAAAACTATTTACTGTATCTGCTAGGAGTAGAGTGTTGTGTCCTAGCAATTTAGATATGTTATCTGATTTAGTGTATGCAAGAACTCTAGAAGACTCCCCGTTTTGTAGATAAATAAAGCTCATAATTATTAAATAATTTGCTCAAGCCCATAAATCCAATGTTCAGTTACTTCTAAGGCTTCCTCCAACAGTATAAAATCTTGATTCCATGAATTCATTGCTCTTCTGTAGAATATAATTTGGGATAATAACTGTCTTTTTTTGGTCTCATCCCTATTCAAGGGGTTTAGTTAATAAATTACTAAGCACCTTATTACTCCCTGGTAGAGAAGGGTTTTTGCCTGCTACTTAGGGTTTCTCATGGCAAAAACACGGAAAACAGCGTTTTTTAAAGTCTATTTAGAGAGAGAAAGAGAGCGAGCATGAGTGGGGGAGGGTAGAGACAGAAGGTGAGAGAGAATTCCAAGCAGCTCCATGCTATCAGCACAGAGCCTGACATGGGGCTTGACCCCACAAACTGTGAGATCATGACCTGAGCCGAAATCAAGAGTTGGACCCTTAAGCAACTGAGCCACCCAGGGGCCCCTGGAAAATAGCATTTTTGAATGTTTCTGACGTACTGTTGTTCTTCTCTGTAGAGGTCAAACAAAAAAGTCCTTCCAACCACTAAAAAGTTAGATTCATTAATTATAAAACTTTTAGTGCTTACATTTTTTTCCAGGAATTATCATGGCAGCCTTTTTTTTTTTTTAAAGTAGGTTGCAAGGACTGGTTTGCAGTGAGCTGTAACAATCAGCTAAAAATTTATTTTTAAATGCTACTTGTTGCATTTCCAGGACCTGCCCTGGGAAGATAAAAAACAGAGCCCTTTCTTAACTCAATTAAGAACACCACAAGTGATATCTCCATTTCCCTGTGTTTTCTCCCAGCATGAGATGACTCAGCCAGAAATAGCGTGATAATATCACAGATGTTCCTTTGCTCGGATAGCTGGTTATTGCTTATCTCAATGATATTTTAATACAAACACACAACTGTTCACCCTGTTTTATGGCTGTCAGAATTTTGCTTCATATTTAACAAATGGAAGTTTATGAGCAGATGTATCATTGACTCAGATTTACTTTTTCCCTCATTATGTTGCATGGAAAAGCTAACTGCTGGAGAGGGTATTAGCCATATCTGCACTGATAGACTATTGGAGTCAGGTTGTTCATCTGGTCCGTCACTTCCCAGCAGCTTCATAGCCCTGTGAGCTTCAATCCCTCTTGTCACGACCAAAAGATTAAAATCTGAATCTAGGATCATGCAAAAATTTCTTCTGTTTTTGACAACGAACTATGTTTAACAGCACCACATTCTCCCTTTGCTCCAGGTACAACTTTGCAGAAAAACCAGACGTTTTCCTCAACCATCGTCGTGCATAAATGATGGTGTGTGTCTGACTCAGTGTATTCAGCAGGGCTCTGGAACCAGACACACACGGCTTCAAGTTCTGACTCCCTAGTGATTCGGTTGTATGACCTTGGTCAATTCACTTGCACTTTGACCTGGTCCCTTTCTGTTCTCCAGCCTCATCCTGAGCCTCCATTTAAACTCACTTCCGTCACATCAGCCTTTTAATTGTTTTATTGAAACAAGATGCAGGATTTGTCCTCTAATGGGCCTGACGCCTCACCCAGGAGGAGGAGGATTTCCTTGGGAAATTCATCTCGAGTGGCACTGAGCAAGGTGCTAGGCTGTTGGCAATCACTTCCACCAATTGGAAAGTCGGTCTCCAAATCCACGGAGGTGAGGTAGAAGGTTATGGAAAACAAACAAAGCAGACAAGCGAGACTGGAAACCAGAGACCCATCCAGGGAACCTGCTGCAATTCCTACTCCAATTACAGGGTGATCAGCAGCTGGGAAACTTCATAGGGACAATTTAAGCCAAAACAATTTACAGCTCTAACAGAATGTTGAGGAATCTGGTTCCAGGTTAAAATTCTCTCTGTGATCTTTGAGACCCAACCACAGGCAATTCCCAGACTTTCCCCAGCAGGTCTGATCAGGGGTAGCTGCCCTCCCCACACCAGACTGGGCGCACGGGGAGTGCATTGCAATTTGCATTCCTGTCCCAGACCTCTCTGATGAGACCTCCTAATCAGGGGTCATGGCTGAGGCATTTTTCCCTATTTTGACCTGGTACCTTTCCCCACAGACCCCTTTTTTTCCCTGCATCTTCCTCTTCCGGTCCATGGGCCCATGAGAACTCAGGAGACTTGTTCAGGGCTCCTCAGCCATGAGAGGAATGCCCCATCTATGTGCATTGCCCACCCCTGCCCCTTGCCCATTACACTTCCAAGGGGGCAATGGAAAAACAGGGAAACCACACCTCTCTTGTGTCCTACTCTGTCACAGTACTACCTAAATGCTTGATAGTTACTGCCATTTTGCTCATTGTCCTAATTGCCCACCTCGACACCCGAATCAGGTGTCCAGGCATATCAATAGATATGCCACTGTGTTTCCTGTTCTGTGCATTTTAATAACAATACTAAGAAAAGCTAAAATTTACGGAACAATAATTCAGCACTAGGCACTGTACTTTAAGTGCTTTACAAAAATTAATTAATTTGGCACAATTTGAAAGTCATTATCGTTTCTAGTCCCATTTTGTAATGAATCTTAGACAACAAGGGGTCAAATTGCCTTATTTTATTTGGATAGTAAGTGATAAAACCAGGATTGAAGCCGGATAATATGGGTTGAGAGCCTGTACTTCTAACTTCTAGGCTAAATGACTTCTCCTTTACTTCCTTTGAAAGCACCTGAGTCCTTCCCCTGATTCTGACATAGTCCCATTGGTCATGTAAATATGCTGCTATGAAGTCAGGGCTGTCCTTTCCCTCTTTGGACCTTTTTCACTTCAAGTCCACCCATACGTTCATCCTGCTACCTTCTACTCATCTGGCATATTTCAACTTAAAGATGGTTTTCTCTAAGAAACTCTGCTTGAAACCACTCTGCATTTATTCTCATAGCATCCTGTGTCTCTTCTTTGAACACTTCTCACAATTGCATTCAAATAATTACGTGTTAACTAGTCTCCTCTGCAAATCTCAGGCTCCCTGCAGGTAAAGGTCATGACTTTCCTGGTCATTATTGTACCTCCACAGTAAGGTGCAATGCAAAGCTTATCACCGACCTGAATGCAAAAATTGTGGCTGAATATATCAAAATTTTCTGTGTGTAGATTTCTTCATTTATAGTGAAAGAACAAAAGAACTGTGTTACAGGCCTTTTGTGAAGATATATCCAGATATTATTGAATTGTAGGATATTACATATCTATAATGTGTCTCAGAGTATGTAGAGCAATGCTTGGCATATAGGAGTTGCTCAGCAAATACTAGTTAGGTTTGCTATGGTAGCCATAGTAGGCTTCAAATTGTTTTCTTCTTTTCCATGTGGGATGATTGATTTTCCTTGATCCTTTGAAGTTAGGCTAGCCATGGTGACTTGCTTTGGCAAGTAAAAGTGATACACATCACTTTTGAGTAGGAAGTTTAAGAGTCCTTGGTGGTTTTTCATTGCTCCCTTTCCCCCTCTGTCATGAGGCCAGCCAAGACGTGGCACGAAGGACTGCTCCTTCAAAGAGGAGGCATGCATGTGATGACATGCAGCCTAGCTTTAGATGACACACTTGTGAAACTCGATCCAGAAATAAAACTTTGCAAGCCAATGAGATTTTAGGGTGGTTTTGTATAGTAGTAAAAGTTAGCATACGCTAACTGGTATATTTAGCCCAATGGCAGGGCCATTAGAGCCATGTGCATATAGTGATTCTTTTGGGAAGTCACTTTTGAGGGCCCTTATTTCAGTATCAAATATGCCCTTAACAATTCGAGACACACACTTGAATGAAATACAAAATGAAGGTCATATCTTACATTTATCAAACACATAATAATTTAGAAACTTTTATAAGTGCTTTGTGAGTATTACCCCATTTAATCCTCAAAACCTTTGTGAAATCAAGTAGAAACTATGACTTCCTTTGTACAGACAAAGAAATTGAGGAACAGAGCAGTCAGATGAAATGTTCTAGTCGCTGACAGAGCCAAGATTTGAGCCCAAGTGTTCTGATTTTAGAGCCTGTATTTTATCACCATGCTACATTGTGTCACATATAAATTCACAAATGTGCAGACACAAGTAGAAAGGCAGCCATCGTAAAATGCTAAGAAGAATGTGTTTCATTGATGACGAATTAATCTCCTAATACGGAAAATGGAAGAACAGGCTGTATTGAGATTTTTGTCAGGTGTCAAGTTTACCACTTCAACTTTATTTGCTTTCCTTCTGTAAGATGAGTAGTATGATTTAGCCAAGGAAAGGATCAGTCCCATTTATTGGAATCTTCCACCTGCTGTCTTATAGGCGAGTGTGAGTGGACCCATGGTTCAACTCCGCAGATGCTTGGAAAGCATAGCTTCATGAGAGTTGTTCTCAGAGGGGTTATTCAAACCCCCCCTTATTTACTGACTTAACAAAGATTCTATACCATCCCAAGTAAACACCCAAACAACCACTCTGACGTTGCTTAGATGGCCAAGGGTTTCAAGGAAGTTAATATCCAAGTGAGATTTCTGAGTTTTCTATGATACCTCAGGCAAAGATTTGGGCTTTCATTTTGTTGAAAGTGTAAAAAATAAAGATAAGCACATTTTAAAATATAATTCATTGTCAAATTGGCTTACATGCAACACCCAGTGCTCATCCCAACAAGTGCCTTCCTCCACTTTCCTCTCTCCCCCACCCCCCCATCCACCCTCAGTCTGTTCTCTGTATTCAAGAGTCTCTTGTGGTTTGCCTCCCTCCATCCCTGTAACCATTTTTTCCCCTTCCCTTCCCCCATGGACTTCTGTTAAGTTTCTCAAGATCCACGGTGAGTGAAAACATACGATATCTGTCCTTCTCTGACTAACTTATTTCACTCAGCATAATGCCTTCCACTTCCATCCACATTGCTGCAAGTGGAATGATTTCATTCTTTCTCAATGCCAAGTAGTATTCCATTTAAACCACCCCAATGTTTATAGCAGTGCTTTCAACAATAGCCAAATTATGGAAAGAGCCTAAATGTCCATCAACTGATGAATGGATAAAGAAGATAAGCACATTTTGGATCATTTAGGAGGTGAATGGAAATCCAAATGTTGGAGTCTTTGGAAACAATGAGTTTTGAGTCATCTAGGTCTGGCTTCAAAACCCGGCTCTGCCTCTGGGTGATGCTGAAGCATGTTGCTTATAGTCCCCAAGTTCTAGCTTCTTATCTATTAATTGAGCATGATGAATTCCTAAAGTATGTGGTTACTATTAAAACTAAATTTAATTTTGTCTTTTTCTAACATATAATAAATATCCAATAAATGAGTAAAGTAGCTATTATTTATAATTAATTATTAAGTAAGGAACAGATTTCTTAAAAGAATAATTCTGCATTATAATGGGCTGCCCAGGTACTTATTAACACAGATATCTCCCAGAGGACTTTTCCATGGATTGATAACATCACGAATGTTACCGCAGAAATACTGGCTCCTTTTAAAAGATGTTACTGCTATTTGGCAAACAGGTAAAGCCCAGCATGCCCCAACTATGATTCAACACAGTTTGTAACACAGGACCTAGATAAGTGGATATCTCAAGGAAGAAATTGTTTTAGCATAACAACAAAATCAGGTAAAGCAGAGACAATAAGAGAGAGCAAAACAGATAGATTTTATAAATATAAAGTGAAAACCAAGCCACTCTGGCAATTACAGCTTTCATATGATTTATGCCTTTAATTTGTCTAAATCAGTGACCCATGGAGTATTGGCATAAAAATTTCAAATTCAGCAAAAACCTAAATCACTCTAAGGAAACAGTGAATTTTTATTAGTTATCTTTCTTTCATTGACTTCTCCCAAACAAAATGAATTCTTCCTGGAGTGAGGCAAAATGAAGTATTATACTTTATGAAGATATTATCGATCTGTGATTCTTAGCATCCAATATGTCATGGAAACACAGAAACACAACTTGACTGTGAAATCAACAGTGCAGAATTACTATTCAAAACGCTTTCCCCTTTTCTTCTGTGTAACATTAACACTAGATATCATTTTTATCCGGTAGAGAGCAACAGAAATGGACTCTGGCCAACTTGGGTTAAAAACGAAAAAAAACTTCTTGGAAAGATAAGGTGTAGCTCAAAGAGTCAAGAGAATAGATAAATAGCCAGGCATCTAAGCCAGGCTTAGATTTTCCCCTCACTCTGGTCTTTAGCCTTCTAACCATCCTGATGTTTCCCCTATGGCTCTATGTGGCATGATGTGTCCCCTTGTCTTAGGAAATATAGGTAATAAATTCTTCTGTTAACATGGACTTTTCCGCATCATCATTTGGTCAGGCTACTATACATTAAATCCTGGATATCAGTTTAGAGCAATTGCAAACCTGATTCTGCCAGGTTTTGAGAATATCCACATCTGGCTTATATTGGCACTCAAAATTAGAGGGAAGTACACCAAAAAGCGTTGGTGTGGAGTACCCTGTTTGCACACTGTTCCCTCATGGGGAAGAGAAGGGCTGTGTGTCTTTCTACCTAAACCCAAGTAAGATGTGATATAAGAGGAACACTAAGGGACGTGGACAGGTGTCCCTTCTTGTTTAGGTCTGTGGTAGTACGGGAAATAATAAAAAATGGTATATAGTTTCACAGAAGCATTGTGAAAGAGATTCCATCTAGGATAACTCCCAGGATGAGCCAAATGACCCAAAAGAGGAATAAATAGCAGTAAGACCAGGAATAGGAGGAGAGTTGAAAGCAGCCATATAAAAAGGAAACACTGCTCGTATCGTGGGAGCTACAGTTAGAAGCTCCCCCTGGGAGAATGTCCCAGGCTCAGCCACTAAACCGCAACATCTTTCTGGGTTAAATTCTTCATGCCTCAGAGACCTATCTGGGGAGGAAGCTCTGGAGGATGGGCAAGGGAACAAGAGAAGCCAACCAGAGCTCCTTTATTCACTACAGACTTCTCTGTTTCAAGCGGATCTAAACTGGGCAAGGAGAGCTAACTTCCCTGCCACCTTCATTTTATAGTGCAGGCTATGACAGTAAAGCCTTCCTTTCCCAGCATTCCTTGATTTAGACTTTTCCAACTGGATGCTCCACAGGAAAATTCCAGAAAGCAGAAATAAAATGTAGGTGCACTTTGGCTTCTACTCTGTCTACATGCATGACCCTGATTGGAAGCCTTGAGTTTTCTGTTGATGTGCTCCAGTGAGTAATCCTCAGATTATGATTTCAGGCTGGGGCCAAGGGCATGCCATTTGCCTTCTTGGGAATGTGAATCTAGGAAATGGGGTATTGGCTGTGAAACCAATAGTTGTTATGGCTGTGGCTTGTTGGTATCTGTGTTGTTTCCAGTCTGGAGTTGGCCCTTCCAGGCAGTTTCTCAATGCTCCACCTTCCTGACAGTGGTGGAGGCCATTAAGTCTCATTTTGAACCCATTCTTTTCTATTCTAAAGCAGTGTTTGTATAATGTTCAATAATCTTCGATAATGTTGACGTTTTGAGTCTAATGATTCTATTGTGAGGGCTGTACTTTACGTTGTGAGATGATGAGCCTCTGTGAGGTGCCCACCGCACCTGTCCTATTTCCCAGTTGTAATAACCCAGACTGTCTCCAGACATTGCCACATGTCCCCTCATCAGCAAAATCACATCCTGTAGGAACTACTCACCTAAAATCATACATTCTGTTTGTCCTACCGCCTTTCTGATTCTCTTGTTCCATTCTGTATTGTGTAAGATTTGAAAAAAAGATGGAGGTTTCAAATCGTTCCACAAAGCAAGAATTTGGAACAAAGAACATGGCATGGCTTCCTATCACTGGAACAGTAGGGCTCTTCTAGGGAGACTTTCTACCTGGGTATGTAGCATGAGCAGTGGCCGGGCACACTATGGCCTCAAATCCTCATTCTGTGATTCTTTGAGGGTTAGGGGTTAGGGTTAGGGTTAGGGTTAGGGTTCCATCCCCATCATTCTGTGGTACAGGTCTTGGGATGTCGGAAAATCATATAGCAGAAGCACATTCTAGGTAGAGAATTTACTTTGCTTCAGCTTGCTGTCCAGTACACTATTTTATAAAGTTTGGTGGCATTGTTAGTCATACTCTGACAAGTGCAATTCTTATATTTTGATAAATTATAAAATGATTATGTCTTATTCTAATTCCCTCTCCTCTTTCCTCTATTGAATTTTGGGTAAGACTTTTTATAGTATCATCTTTCAAATTATAAATTGTAATACGTGTTCATTTTGGAAAAATCTGAAAAATACAAACAACACAGCAAACATTATGTATGCCCCAACTGGCCACAGGGGCCTATTATTTATGTTTTGTTGCACTTTCTTTCAATAGTGTCATTTACATTATTTTTATATGTGTGCATGTCTATATTTGTGATTATATGCTTTTTGAACACAGTTGCCTTGTTAGCACGGAGTAAAAGTTTCCTTCCCGCTGATTTACATAGCTGTGTTCTATGTAATATGTCATATGACATTATAAGAAAAATCATGAATTTTCTTCCCACTGTTCTATGTCTGTGCTTTTCAGGGCTAATCTTCTCCATCTTCTCCGTGCTGTTCCTTTATTCACTAGGTATTTACTGAGTCGTTCCAATGTGGCAGGCAGATTCTGGCTTAGCCACTAAGTAAGGATACAAAGCTAAGCACCCTTGAGAAGCTTTTCAAAATGAAACCCATGAAGAAATCATTTCAGTGCCATTTTCATTGCTGCCAGTGCCACTGAAGCAGCTTCTTTGCAATTATTTAAAAATAGGTATTAAGGTCCTAATTGCACAAAGGACTGACTTAAGCAGGAAGCTAGAAGTTTCAGGCAGACATGCCAATGCAGATACACATCTCTAAGTCACATCAATCTGAGGTTAAGGACAATGCATTTTCACAGAAGAAGGCAGGGATCGGTAACTAACTGCGGGGAGAGCTGGGAAAGTGATCAGAGGCGCAGCTCAATCAGTTATTTGCCCAGTCAAACCCCAGGGAGGCTTTGAAGCAGAAAAGTTGTAAGGGAAAAGAACCAACTAGTGGCACCAGGTGGTGGAACAGATTTTATGCAGAATGTTACCTGTTGCTTTAAATTTCAGTGTCTGTAATATTTCTTAAAAAATAGAAGAGTAACCCAGAGCGGAGGTGAGTGCAGGGATGGGTGAAATAGGTGATGGGGATTAAGGAGTCCACTTGTCAGGATGAGCACCAGGTGATGTACAGAATTGTTGAATCACTATATCGTACACCTGAAACTAATGTAACACTGTAGGTCAACCATAGTGGAGTTGAAATAAAAAGTTTAAAAAAGAACAAAAAAACAAAAAAACAGGGTTTCCTGGGTGGCTCAGTCAGTTAAGCATCTAGCTCTTGATTTCAGCTCAGGTCATGATCTCACCATTTGTGACATGAGCCCCATGTCAGGCTCCACGCAGACAGCATGGAACCTGCTTGGGATTCTCTCTCTCCCTCTCTCTCCCCCTGCCCTTCCCCAACTTGCACACACATGCATGCGCTCTGTCTCTTGAAATAAATAAATAAACACTGGGGAAAAAATAGGATAGTCACTGACGTCATTTACATCCATGCCCTGCTTTTAAGCAGCCACGCCCCTCAGCCACCACAGACACGCTTGGCTTGGGCTCACCAGCTGTGTGGAAAGAGTTACAAGGGTTAAAAAGCCTGAAAGTTAAGAAGACTATTGAAATCTCACTGGAATTCTTTATATCTGGGGTTTAAATTATGTAAACAGTAGTGCAGTTGGCTTTTGCTGCCACATTATCATGAAATTGTGTTGCACAAAGAAACCTCAGAAAGAATCCTCGACTGGGGTCTTCTGTGAGAAAGAACCATGCAGACTTCATATGGATCTCTGCAGGTGATTCAAGATCGAGGTTACATGCCTCCTTACACATGCTCAGCCTACATGCACTCTCACTGCGGACATCAGTTGCTTGCTTAGTTTCCTGTTAGAATGGCCCCAGTGGAGGCTCCTGTTCTTACGGTTCTGAAGTTTTTATGACCTTCCCTCCTCACACAGATTACTGTGTGAAAATCATTGTTCTCCCTATGGTAGAAGCCACATCAGTTCCAGCCCCAGCTCTGTGCCCACAGAGCTCTGGCTTTCCCAGTGGCTGCCCAAAGGTTCCAGGAAGATATTAACCCATAACCCAGAGGTGCAGGGAATAGCACCATAATAGCCCATGGACAGAACTTTGGCCAATAAGTGGCGGGAGAGGGAGACAAGTCAGCATTAAAGTGCTGCTACTCCTCTCCTCAATGGAGTGCTCTGAGGCATAGCCATGTGGCATGGCTTCTGAGTGACTGAGTGACTCAGCTGGGTTGCTGGGATGCTGAGGCCAGCTTCGAACATTCTACCCAGTCTTGCTTTCCCTTCCTCCCGGCCTCATTCCCCACCTTTCCTAGAATTAAACAAATCTCCATGAAGTGTGGACACATTTTTAGAAAAATATGTCCTACTCATCATGATTGGATAAGTACAGATAATTCTTACTTTTGAACTTTCTTTCATTTCAGAAACAGAAATAAACAATTGATAAGCTATATCCCTGAATATAATTGCAAAAACAACAGGTTCCATCTCAAATTAGCAGTGATACTGTAACTAAAAGAATTGGCAGCAGTTTTCTTTTTTAATTAATTAATTAATTTTTAAATTTACATCCAAGGTAGCATATAGTGCAACAGTGATTTTAGGAGTAGGTTCCTTAATGCCCCTTACCCATTTAGCCCTCCCACAACCCCTCAGCAACCCTGTGTTTGTTCTCTATATTTTAGAGTCTCTTATGTTTTGTCCCCCTCCCTGTTTTTATATTATTTTTTTCTTCCCTTCACTTATGTTCATCTGTTTTGCATCTTAAATTCCTCATGAGTGAAGTCATATGATATTTGTCTTTCTCTGACTAATTTTCCTGAGCATAATACCCTTTAGTTCCGTCCACATAGTTGCAAATGGCAAGATTTCATTCTTTCTCATTGTTGTGTAATACTCCTTTGTGTGTGTGTGTGTGTGTGTGTGTGTGTGTGTGTGTATA